>NC_056749.1:25109080-25249080 GCF_019279795.1 Protopterus annectens
GAAAAGGTCTTTTATTGTATGTGTTCTAATTTATAGGCTTACTTAGGATGTTCTTCATGTTTCACTGTTGCAGTCATTACATTTGGGTAATCTGCTGGCAGGTTGCCCTCAGTCGGCCTGATTAACAAAGTCTTGGGTCCTGCGTTGGTTGCTGTCCCTTCTTCCATGACGTCAGGTCGTCAGGGATATAAAACATGCAGCCGACGCCATTTTCATCAGTCTTTCTTGCCGCGCAGTGCCTGAAGCAGAAGCAGTTCGCAAGTGCCGGTCGGCCTACTCCTGAAATTTTCCTTTTCGAGTTTCAGAACCAAAGTCTTCAACCTAAAGCTAAATACCCCATTGGGGAAACTTTTTCTTGCTCCTTACCGATGTCAGTAAAAGTTAATAATTGCATTACTTGTGGGAAGCAAATACCTCATAAGGATTTTCATTTGTACTGTATTCCTTGCCTAGGCCCTGACCACAGCATGCCTTGCTGTCGGTTTTGTGCTAAATTTAATCAATGCACTATTAAGCGTCGGTATATTTTTGCATCTAAATATTTTGTCTCAAGATTTAGCTATCCAGAAATGTCGTCGGCTAGCAATCCGACTACCGGAATTCACAAAAAACGCAAAGAAAAGACAGAGACAGACCGCCGAAGTCCAAAACCGATGACGAAGCTTCTCTTAAGCCAGTCACCAGTTCGCTGGTACTCAGTGAGGTGCTTTTGCAGCCCCTGATACCCACTACTTTTGATTCGCAGGCCTCTCCTGAGACCCATTCGGAGTCCGGTATGTCGCGAGACACTTTAAGTATTGACCCTGTGGATGTCTCTACCTTAGATCGGTCCAGAGTCGCTGAGCAGGCACCGGCTTCTGAGGGTGTTTTCAGGCCTAAAGATTTGTATATTAAACTGACGCCATCTTCAAAACCTAGGCCAAAATCAACTTCTATGTCTAAAAAAAACGATGCTTGGGCCACCTGCACAGGCCCCTATGCCTAAAAAACAAATGATCAAAATGGCTGAGGATTTAATTACCTTGATCAGGGGTTCCCAACCCCCTCTTGCTAAGAGGCCTAGGCAAGGGACTGATTATGAATCTTCAGATCAGGTTTCTATTTCTTCTGATTCCCCTTCTGATCAGAAATTATATATTCCACCTTATGAGGACTCTCCTCCTGAGGATTTTTCTTTTGGAGAAATTTTGCATACCTTAAGGGAACATTTTCATTGGGAGAGTCAGGATTTTTCAGAATCCAAAAAGAGACTTAGGGATTTCCTTTTTCTTCTTCAGTATAGGCCTTTGGCTATACCTCCTGTTCTAAACATTGTTGATGATGTTTTCTCAGAATCCAGCATGACTCCTGATTCCCTGCCTCTGGCTCCTAGTAAGCCAGACAGATATTACAGGATTCTTGACTCCCACAAATTCCTTTTTAAAAACCCTACTGCTGACCCTGAAACAATTTCTCAGGGTCTCAAGGGTGTTAAGGCTTCTACTGCTAAAAATCCTTCCCCTTCTGATAGAGACTCCAGGGTGCTGGATAGATGGGGTAAGAAGGTTTACACGTCTGCAACCTTGGCAATCAGGGCTTTAAACTGTCAATTTCATATGCTTAAATATCAGCAGCATGTCATGGGTTTACTTAAACAGAAAATTATGTTGATTTCTGATTGTGTGGAAAATAAAGAGTTACAGGATTTATTGCATTCAGCTGAACAAGCTGGAAAGCATACTTTGCAATGTGGTTTTGATTCCTTGGAGGCCTCTTGCAGGGCTGCTGTAACTGAATCTGTGATAAGAAGGCATGCTTGGCTCAAGGAGCAAAATCTGCCTGATCATGTTAAAGCAAAATTGTTGGATGCTCCTTTACAACAGGACAGTCTATTTGGTAATAAGGCAGAAGAAGTTTTGAAAAAGATGGAAGACAAAGCTTAATCTATGCAAACTGTAAAAGATTTCCTACAAGTGCAGCCACCCAGGTTCAGTAGGCACTGGCCTACTAAGAATTAGTCCTTTCCAGTACCCACCAGAGCCACTCAGGTCAAACCCAGACACTCCAAAGGCTCCAGGTTTCAGTCACAAGGAACTTACAGAACAAAATAATGGGGTGCCTCCACCTCCAAATCTGGAAGTAGCAAGGCACCTCCCTAAGGTAAACAGTCTCAATGACTTTCCTCTGCCATTTCCAAGCACTTATCTTTTGGCAGCCCCTTTGGGGGGAACACTAGCACTTCATGTGCAAAATTGGCATCTAATTAGCCAGGACAAGTGGGTTTTAAATATAGTATCCCAGGGATACAGATTTCATTTCCACACATTGCCAATTCCAAACGGATGGCCAGATCTGCCTCCAAATCAGTGGGCAGAGGCCCAGAAACAAGTTATGTCCCTCATGAATATGGGGGCTATTCAACCAGTACCCGAAAAGGAAAAGGGACAAAGTTTTTATTCAAGACTTTTCCTGGTACCCAGAAAAGACAAATCATGGCGTCCAATTCTGGACTTATCCATTCTAAATACATTCATGGACATTCCAAAATTCAAGATGCTGGTTCTACAACAGTTACTGCCTATGCTAGGCAAGGATGCCTGGTTGGTAACTCTAGACTTAAAAGAGGCTTACCTGCAGAAGATACCTCCGCTTCAAAGCAGGCTATTTGTATTACCAGTTTTCTGCACTGACCTTTGGCTTATCTACTGTGCCCAGGGTCTTCACAAAGTGCCTGGCACCAGTAATTGCATTTTGCAGACAAATAAACATTCAAATTTATCCTTATCTGGACGATTGTCTAATTCTGGCAGAAAACAAGGACACTCTTCTACAGCATCTGGCATTTGTAAGAAGGCTTCTAACTTGCCTAGGGTACACCATAAACGAAAAGAAATCACAAGTGGCACCCTCTCAAATAATTACATTCCTGGGTGCAAGCTTGAATACAACTGCCCAGATGATTTACCTCACACCAGAAAAACAAATTCAATTGATGACTTACTTCAAAGAATTGGCCACAAAATCCCAGTTATCTTGCAAGACAAATTCTGCAGGCCTTGGGGTTCATGGCTTCCTGTATTCTACTAATTCCATATGCAAGACTGCATATGAGGAAACTTCAGTGGTACCTAAAAAGCTTATGGAGTCAACATTGTCACAGCCTGGAAACAATGATTCCTATCATTCCTTGCCTGCAGCAAGAGTTCCTATGGTGGGCAGAGGCCTGTCACCAAAACAAGGGACTGTCATTCATTCCACCCCCTGCCACCCAAACCCTGACTACAGACACATCAGACTATGCTTGGGGGCGCATCTGGCAGGGAGATGCATTCAGGACGAATGGAGCCCAAATCAAATGCACCTGCGTATCAACCAAAAAGAGATGCTAGCTGTACAGAATGCTCTGACAGCTTTCAAGGACTTTCTTCATCCAGGACAACTACTGATAAAGATGGACAACACCACAGTCATGTGATACATAAACAAGCAGGGGTGTACCCATTCCTACCCCCTTTGCAGACTAGCCATGGCTTTGTGGAACACAGCTTTGACTTACCAAATACATCTGCAAGCTCAATTCCTGCCAGGAAAGCAAAATACTCTGGCAGACTAAACTAAGCAGAAATCTTATGGACCCACACGAATGTAAACTGGATCCACAAATCTTCCACATGTTGACACGCAAATGGGGGAGCCCAGACATAGATCTTTTTGCCTCACCCCAAAACTATCAGTTGGACAAATTCTGCACAAGAATCCATCACAAAAAGCTTGGAAAAAGGATGTTCTATCCTTCAGCTGGAAAAAAAAACCTATCAGTCTGTGCCTTTCCCTTTTTGCCTCTGCTCTCCAAGGTATTACTAAAAGTCAGACAGGAAAAAACAAAAATGATTCTGATTGCTCCAGACTGGCCTCGCCAACACTGGTACCTGCTCCTATGCAATATGTCACACCTTCCTCCATGGTACCTGCCTCAGACACCTTATCTACTGTCTCAACAGAACTACCAAATTCTACACACTCAGCTCCAAACTCTGAATCTTGCAGCATGCTAATCAACTAATTATTCAAACCACATCTCTCAGTAAACCTGTGATGGATATCATTTTGGAGGCTAGAAGGCCTAGTACTAGAAAATCTTATGCTGATAAATGGAGAAGATTCTGTGCCTGGCATCAGGCACAAGGAATAAGCACAGCAATGCCCAACATTCCTCAGATTCTGCAATATTTAACTGAGATGCTTCACAAGGGAGGCACAAGGAATAAGCACAGCAATGCCCAACATTCCTCAGATTCTGCAATATTTAACTGAGATGCTTCACAAGGGCCTATCTTTCTCTTCCATAAAAATCCATGCCTCTGCCATTTCAGCTCATTACAACACAGAGCCTACCCTCTTTTCTCATCCCCTGCTAAAGCAGTATCTCAGAGGGGCCAAAAATTTAAGACCTCCCAGGAGAGCACCAACTCTGGCATGGGACCTCAATTTTGTGTTGGAAAAGCTCACCCTACCTCCTTTTGAGCCAGCTGCTACTGCAGACATAAAATTTCTCTCTTGGAAGACAGCTTTTCTTTTAGCAGTCACTTCAGCTAGAAGGATTTCAGAATTACAGGCTCTCATGGCATTGGAGCCTTTTATTATTTTCTACCCAGACAGGGTGGTCCTCAGGACCAATCCATCCTTTATGCCTAAAGTGATATCTAGTGTGGCTCTTAATTAGACCATTTATCTGCCAACTTTTTTCCCAAATCCACAGAACAAGGGGGAGCGGATTCTGCATTCATTGGATGTACAGAGACAACTAAGATTCTACTTAAACAGGACAAAATCTCTAAGAAAATCTGAGCAACTACTAGTGGCATTTGCTGCAGGGGCAGAGGGAAAGGCTATTTCAAAGTAGACTATTTCAAAATGGATAAGCCATTGTATTCGTTTCTGCTACATGCATCATGGTAAACCTGTCCCCAAGGGGATCAGATCCCATTCCACCAGGGCTGCATCTACTTCTGCAGCCTTTCTCAGAGGGGTTCCTACCAGAGACATTCTAGAAGCTGCTACCTGGAGCTCGGTTCATACGTTCACCAGGCATTACCATTTACCTCTCTTCTCTAAATCCAGAGCAGGCTTTGCCATTGCGCTCCTGAAGGGCCTTATAGCTGCTAATTCCATCCTCCCAACCATAGCTTTGGGATTCTACCCAAATGTAATGACTGCAACAGTGAAATACAAAAAACTTAGTACAGTTGTGTACACTTACCATAAATGTAGATGTTCGAGTGTATTCACTGTTGCAGTCCTGGTTCCCCACCCGCCAGCCCCCTACTTTTCTCTTTTTATGCCTCTTCTTTCTTTTACCATGCTCAAAAGCCTTTTTGTTGTATTTGCTTTTATTTGGAGGTATATTTTTTGTGTTCTAAATTACATGTATATATATATATATATATATATATATATATATATATATATATATATATATATATATATATATATTGAGGGGCACCTGACATCTGGGGCAAGAAAAACTGACGAAAATGGCTTTGGCTGCATGTTTTATACCCCTGACGACCTGTCGTCATGGAAGAAGGGATAGCAACCGACGCAGGACCGAAGACTTTGTTAATCAGGCCGACTGAGGGCAACCTGCCAGCAGATAACCCAAATGTAATGACTGCAACAGTGAATACACTCAAACATCTACATTTATGGTAAGTGTGTACAACTGTACTTTTCTTTGTGTATAAGGGCTGTAGCTGGTGTTAATATTTTATTACTATCTGAACTGCAGTTGTAGCTTTATTTTTGTTTGTTACAAATCACAGTGCTGCAGAAGGGAAGTGGGACAGATTTTCACTGTAGGTGGTCTTTGCCCATGCAGTTAGTTTATACAATTGAGGGGATGTGAGTAGAGCAGTCAGGTGTTCCACCCTGTCAACATTGTTTTTTCAATTTTTTTTCTTTTCTTTTTCAAGTATGGTGTCTTTTTCATTGAATTCTGTTAGTTTGGTGATGTAGTTTTTATGCATCGAATTTGAGTGCTCTGTTCGTTTTTCATTTGCTATACACCTAATGCCCCCTAAGGTTGCCTTGTTGACATTTCTCCTCTTAATTGCATTTGTTTATTTGCCTTTCAGATTCCTTTTCTTGTTGTGTTCAAGAGCTTAACATTTCTAACTGCGTTCATGTGATTTCTGCTTTTCCTAATTCCTTATTAATGTGTTCGTATTAAGCAGCGGCTCTACTAACTACATATCACTTTGTCAATTTTTTTTCAATTTTTTAAGTTATCTGATGTCATAATGATTCTGTGATGCCATTTACATTAAATCTTGTATTACTAAAAATATGATTTTCTCCCAGATTTACATTAGCAGATGGGTAATGTGTGACTGTTTACACTGTTCATCTCTTTCCCTGCTTGTATCTTAACTGTCCATTTCCTTAATCAAGACCTTCCATTTTCTCAGTTTTTGTATCATCTTTTGTTTACTCTGTTCTCATACATCCTCAGCTGCCATAACAGAATTTTTTTTTTAAAACGTCATCTTATTGTGTTCCCATAAATACAGGTATTGCAGAAAACGTTCATGTGCAGGTAATGTCAGCTGCTCTAGCTTTTGTTTTACCTTCATTAGTATTCTATCTAAAAATCTAGAAATGGTTTCACCATGTTCCATAACAATGACATGTCCTCTCCGCATTTGTCAAGTACAAAATAATCGTCTGCAGATAAAGCTAGCTTTCCTTTACTACTGTACCAATTACATCCTTGAATTTGAGAGCGCCGTACTTCCTTTGTCAGTGGCTCTATATGTAAAGCCCATCGAGTTCCTCCATTCAAATACAGCTTGTTGTACAGGACCCTTCATATATTCTCCTATTTAACTGCATTATTTTGTCAGAAAATGCAGTTGATTATTATTTCCTTACTCATAAAAGCCCACATTGATTCTACTGGATTATTTTTATGCATCAAGACCCACCAATAATGATGGTGTTTTTCATATATTTTCCTTTCTTCTGGATCATTATTGTTATGTTAATGTTGTCAAATGTTTGCCTACCCTCCACAAAGCCACACCGATCCATGTCTGTCTGTCTGTCTGTCTGTCTATCTATCTATCTATCTATCTATCTTTCTTATAGGTTCATAGGTTGGTACTAGGCTATTGTCCCTAGGGCCTATACAAGCCTAGCCATAACAATTTCCTGGATATTTCTTCCCACAATATTTACTTCCCTGGACCCCTGTCTAGCAGGGCGACTGACGTGATCCCTGGGATGAATTTCCTATCTCCCATCCAGTCGTCAAGGTTCCTTTTGAAGAGGGCCAAGGAGGCACTTTGCTTGACATGTATGGGCAGTCTGTTCCAGAGTATGGGGAGTCTCTGGCTCAGGAACCTAGCCCTTCAGCATGTTTTGTTTATTGTGATGACAAGCTTTAGATCCCTGGAGCATGTGGCTCTGAGGGATTGGGATTTCTTTAAATGGAGCATGTCCAACAGCTCAGGGTTTGACATGGCCTTGTATGTTAAGCAGAGATTGCCTCTGAGTAGATGATATGCCACAGAGTATAGCTGGAGTTTTTCTAGATGGTCAGCATCAGGCATCTGTATTAGACCTGTGATTCTTTTAGTGAAGTATTTCTGTGGCCTTTCCAGCTGTTGCAGATGTCTTGTGAGGTACATAATAAACAGGGAGTTGTACTCTATAATGGATCTAATGAGGGATGAGTACAGTGGGACAATGACCTCCTTTTTTCTGGATGAAAAGCCCTTAGTGATGAGGTGTGCCACATAGAAGGATTTCCTGACTGTTGTGGCGATGTGGTTATTGATGGTGAGACCACTGTCCACCTGTGTCCCTATGTCTCTCATCACACTTTCTGTCAATTTTGGCAACAAATATAGATGAAAATACCTTATGATTATGGTTTAAAACTGAAATGAGTCTGTGAATCTGAATCTCAAGGATCTGTATTCTCTTTGGGCAATGCCGCAGCTTTCTTTCAAGATGCTGACACTCCCAGCTCCCCCCCCCAAAATATCCGGGTCTATATTATTTGAACAAAGTTTTATAACTTCGAATACCATATGGGCTACACCATATGGTTGAAGTTATAAAACTTCGAATAGTGAAAAAAAAAAAAGGGAATAAACCCTAAACTAAGGGTTGTTGGCAGGGTGACAAGCCCCCCTGCACCCCCACCCTTTACTGCACTGCAATCTCAGAGTTGGTATATTTAAAGGGGGGGCTTGCCCCCCTGCTTTAACATGTTAGGTGACTTTTTTTCCCACTATTTGAAGTTTTATAACTTTGAATACCATATGGACGACACCATATGGTCGAAGTTATAAAACTTTGTTCAAATAATATAGACCCAAATATTCTATACCTTGCAGCTCTATCACTTTTCTTCCCTCCCAGCTTGCAGACACCATCTGTTGTTGGAGGCTTCCTTGTTGATTGATTATGCATTACTGTTTTCTTTTTTCATCCCTTCCTATCTTATGTATTAATTGTTGAGCCAGCTCACCATTGAATGTCCACATGCAAACTGCCGAGTGTTGAAAAGCAGGAGAAAAAGACTGAAAACATGCAGAAGAAACAATCTCAAAAAAAATTATTTTCCTTAAAACTTCTTTTTGCGGTGGGCACCCTCCACACCCCCAAACTTATATGTGCCAAATCTGAGATTGCCATACCTCAGAGAAAAGAGAATATTCAGAGAAGTACAAGTCCAGTCTTTTGGCCATTTAGTCACAATGTATCTATTTTGAAAAAAAATTCTATCTTCCTTATTAACTCTCATATTATTTCCACTACCCATTCCTTACATTCCTCTCTTTTTAAACAGATGACTAGGAAACATCCGCGTCTCATTTTGACTTTATTTGTATCGATCTTTTTGTACGTAGTCTCTTCTGCGGTCAGCTGTTTCTCAACAGACAGGAGGCTCAACTGTGGTCTTTGGTGTGACCCTGAAACATGATGAAGCCACTCCCATTTTATAGAAATACCAACACAGGCCCCTACAGGAAACCCCTTACATGTGCATAAGTGAATATCTTAAAGCCATTGCTGGCATACAGCAAGAATGTGCTTTGATGGAGGACATCCTTTTGAAGAACTTTGTTACAGTAAGTATGTAATGGTTCTTTTCCCCAATAAAAATCAATTGTACTACAGTAATAAAAAAGTAACACACGTGGCATCATTTGTAGCCATTCTTGCAAGGCTTAATTTGTTTTCTTTTTACCTTCCACAGACACTTAAACCAGAGGAAGCTCGTGGCCAGATCACAAATTATAAAATCCAGTGGAAGCAAGGCACATTGCTGGACACTAAGTATTTGAACAAATGCTGTTCTGTTGTCCTGCCATGGGATACCATCTTTGTTAACATCACAGCAATCACAGCCAAAGGATCAACAAAACCAGCATTATTGAGCACACAGCTATCAGGTATGCTTTTTTCCTAAAACAAAACTGACCGAGATCATGATACGGTCATTGGAGATGTATAATTTTGAGAACACAGCTGACTGGGTAATATTATGCTTACTTCTCAGAACACATCCCACTCAGACTAGCATATATCTGTATCTATATATATCTTGGGAAGAACTGTTTTTATGTAGAATTAAAAGTGACCAACAATATAGAATACATTTTACACAGCTTTAATGTATTGTAGCCTTTTAAGAGAAGTAAATAAGCATTTTTATAACACATCCACGCTCTGAAACACAATTTGTATTTTGTATTTAAAGTTTACTTTTTAAATTAATGTTTTTAATATGCTCAATATATTCTGTTTTTTATTGATTGTTATTTAACTGACAATTAATGTAGTTTTGGTGCCAATAATTAAGGTATTTAAGGTTGTGTGTTTAATGCACTGGGCATTCTGAGGAAGACCACATTTGATGTGGATGAAAGCGCTTAATGTCCAGAGTACTAAGAAGCAATAGAGCATTTGGATTTTAGTGTGGTTCCCTGGTGCATCATTCATTAGAGTAATTGTTGCTGTTTTGATTCTTTGTTGGATTACGTTAGAATTTATTATTTGGTTGTTCTCCAGTAATGAGGCACAAAGCCTGTTTGGAGGGTACAATTAAATAGCAATTCCTGAAGCTCTAGTAGACTTTATTTGCCCTCTGAGTTGCTTGTTTAGTTTGATGGGGGTGCTTTTATCCTGCTGGGTGCTGCACCTCCTAATTTTTGCCATGATTTTCTTCCTTCTGTTATACAGCCTGGTGATGTTGTGATTCCACCAGGGTGGCGTGTTTTTTGAGTTAGCTCTGTATTTCTTCTTGGTGGGTACAGCTGCCTCTATGCAGCTGTTAAAGTGCTTGTATAGGGTTTATGTAAACAGTTCTGCATAATCAGCAGTGCTCTCAGGGTTTATGGGGGCTTGAAATTTTGCCAGGTTCTCACTTAATAGTATGAAGTTAGCCTTAGAGTAGTTCCTGAATGTTACAGGGTTAGCTGGGGTTCCACGTTTTATTTTTACTTCAAAGGAGACCATTCTGTGATCTGACCTTACCAAGGAAGACATTACACTAGGGAGTGTATAGTACTCTCCCATATTAGTGAGGACCAAATCCAGTGTGGTTGCACATGCAGTGTTGTCAAGGGAGTTTGTTTACAAGATCCAGGAATCTCTGTGCCTGTATGTTATTCATATATGATTCCCAGCTAACAGTGGGGTAATTAAACTCACCCATGAATATGGTATTGGGTTGGATGGTGTTTCCAATAAGTTTAAATACATGGTAAGGGTTTCTTGAAGTGTAGTGGGGGATGTATAGCTTGCAAGGAATTAGTATGGAATTTTACTTCTGGTGATTTGAACATGGAGAAGCTCAAGTGCATTGTCCTGTTTGACTAGCCTCGAGGTATACTTATTTTTTATGTGAACTGAGGCACCTCCACCTTTAGTCCCTGTCTGTGTAGTATCTGGTCTAAACATGTGGAAGGCATTATAACCTTGCACTGTTGGAGAGCTCTCCGTGGCTTTAAACCATGTCTCAGTGACAGTACAAACAACCAACTGTCAGCATTCTTTAGGGTGAAGAGACCTTCTACGGAGTGCATTTTTTTTGTTTAGAATCTTAACATTGAACAGTAATACCGTTAGATTTTCACCATTTTGATTTGCTGTATCGGAAGTACTTTCAGTTTGGCATTACCTAAAAAAGGCACTGTGGGGGAGGACAGTGTTTTAGCTAATATTCAAAAGCCTAGAGGGGAGAGGTGCAGACCATCCCTGGCAAAGCAGTGTGGTCTGTTGACCATCTCCTTCAATGCTGACAAATATTGCACTCCCTTAGAATGACAGCAGAAACTAAGCCAATTATTAAAGTCAAACCTCTTTTGTTCATATTGTGGTATCATCCTTGGAGAAGGTAAAATGCTGCTCAATGCTAGGCTCATACCAGCCTGGGAGATGTATTCTGAGAGCTTTATGTCTCTGTTCATATAGCTTAGGGAGGTTCATTTCAGGTCATTTACACCCACTTGGACTGTGACTGTGTCATACTGATACCTCTGGTCCAGTGACCTGAGTGCATGTGTAATGTGGCAGATCCTGGCCCGTAATAAGCAACTGACCATGACTTTCTTCTTACTCAGCCTGGTGAGAAGGACATGAGTGCATCTCACAATGGAGTCCCCACAGTGACCAGAATGTTGGAATTTGTGGTGGCTTGCTTTATGGACTTAGAAGTAGAGCCGCCATAAGATCTGACTTTGTGTTGAGGTGCGTGTTGTTTTCAAAGAGTGCATTTGGGTCTGCTGAGGGAATTTGTTATGCATACTTCATCTAGGAGGTCTTTGGAGTTTAGGTAGGTTACATTTAAGTGCTTCAGCATATGTGGGTCTATGTATCTGCTTTGAATTGTGTGTGATGGGTGCAGTATGTGTATTATTAACAACCTTATTGACATTAGCTGTGCTTTATGTGAGAGCTTTGCCTCCAGTGCCATTGTGTAACTATATATCTCAGATATCAGAACAGTTTGTTTGAGAATTAACTGGTTGTCAGTAAACTTGAGGCAATTTCTACATTGCCTCAAGATGCTCATATTCACCAAGCTGGTAACAGAGATGGTGGGAAAGCTCATATCCATGTCAGCAGACCCTTTTTTATTGATTAGATAGCTGTAGTGAGAATATAAAGTAATGTCAAGAGTATCCAGTTTGTAACTCTGGGGGCAGTGCTTGTCACTGCAACCTAGTTGTGCTGTGTGCAACTAGGTGTTGGTGAAATTTCAATGATGCTTTTACAGGAGAAATGTCCACTCAAGGTGTCTGTGTCTATACTGGGGACTGCCAAACACTTGAGGGGAAACTAATAAGTAGACCCTGATTTCTGAAGACGTTTTTAGGCAGATATGCTGAAGTTAGAAGCTAATCAAGCAGTACTTAATGAAAAGAAAGAATTAGTTTGTCAAGAATGATGAAAAAAGGGAAGTCACCTGAATGGCTACTGCCTGGCTTCTACTAGTGCTGGTCTCACCACAATGTCACACTACTGGGATACAATGCTGCTTTACTTCTTCTCTCACCAGAGGCAAATGTTATCACCAATGCTAAGATGAGAAGCAGGCCACAGACTGTTTGGTGATCCACAGTCTTGTCGCAGATGATGCAAGGGTCTGAAGGCTTGTTGTAGCCTTTTCCTGGTAGATGCCTTGAATAGCAACCAAACCAGTCAAGGTCAAACACAGAGACTCACTGCCCAACCAAAAGCAGTCAGGAATCAATGCCTCTGCTCTTTCTGACACCAGGAACAAAACAGAAGCACTAATCCTAAGATGACTGCTGAGATGCAGAATATGGGCTCTCTAGTAATTGGTGGTCTTGGAGTAGATGTTGCAGATTTTAAAGGTAAGAATGAAAAAGTATTTAATATCCTAAGACCTGCAGTGTGCAGTAAGCAGTTAGATATGAAACAATGGTAACATAAGCTTTAGCTATCTAAGGTGAGAGCCAATAATTTTAAAAGAGCAGTATAGATTGGACGGGGGTGAGCACTTTGTATTCTGCCTGTATGTGATAGAGTGAGATGGCCAATACATTTAAATAACTGAAAGGGAGTGATTTCACAAAATGATAATTTTGTGGTTATTTACAATAGCCAGTGAAACAGGAGAGGGAAGGAAACATCTGGACAAATTAAAATAAGGAGCAGGCAACTAGAAAGACAATTGAGTTTGAAAACACAACAGCAGCAGGATGAGGAAAAAATAACTTCTCAATGACTCATGAGACACAGCTGTGGTCTCTTTCCTAGTTTAAATATGCAATTAAAAGCAGAATACAAGTAAAACAACTTGTAAAAAAATAAATCAGAATATACAAAACAGAAGAAGGCAATGAAGCAATACAAAATACAAGAAAGCAAAAACAAACTAACCTTTCCTTCACAGGAAGTTGTGGCAGAGATAAGGTGAGCTTCTCCAGGAATAACAAGTTTGTGTTATTTCTTCTGTTTTTCCCAGTGAATTATACTTACATCTTTACATATAGTTAACAAATGTTCTTTCAGTTCTATACCTTCAACATTGGTTCTAAACTGGATCATTATTCCTTTTTTTGTTTGTCTATAAAAAGCTTGCACCACATATTCTGACCATGCATCCGAAAAATTTTCCATGGCCTGCCCAGTCTCAAATATTAAGTCACAAAATGTCTTTTTTAATTAAAATAAATGCTCTCACCTGTTTTGCTTTGACATCCGGAGATGTTGTAGCAGAGTCTCAAACCTCATACCTGTCCAAACATTCTTCTTTTTTACTGCTCACACGTACTGTATACTTCTTTTTTTCTTTCTTTCTTTTACTTTGTTTTTCTTCTTTCTTTCTTCTCCAACAGTTTGTGCATATGTTTTTGTCTCTGTAACTTTTTTTTGACACAGCCTCTTCTTCTCATTTTTACATTTTTTTCCATGATGTCACTTCATGAATTTGCTGCTCCATTTTTCTGGCTCACTTTGGTTTACCATTTCTTCCAAATAATCATCCTGAACCCCCCTCCCCCTCCTGATTGGAGGGTTGTAATTATGCATTTTTCAGAGGTATCTGTCTCTCCTCAGACAAACTCCTCTGAATCCATCTCTGTTTCAGCTACAGTCTCATTTTCCTCCAGTGTCACTGTTTTATCTGCACCCACATATCAGAAAAAACTTCTGACAGTGATTTTACCATCTCAATAATTTTTTTCAGTAACTTTCATTCAAGCTTCAGCAAAATATGAATCAGCCATGTTTTTTCCCTGTTTCTCCAGGCCACCTCTGTGCCTGGAACAGGATGTCTTTTGTGTCACATACAAATGCTTCCCCTACTACCAAGAGTAGGGGAAGTTCCCTAATGCCTTTGCCATTTTCCCCAGCAGTATAAATACCACCTCAGGTCTCCCCTGAAAAAGTGACTATTAGCCTAGTGGGACTAACCAAGTCAAACAAAAGTATAAATAAAATAAATATGGTTGCACACAGAGTCAGGTCACATGTCTGAGCAACATTTAGGTGTGGTGTTATCAGTTATAAACCCACTTACAAGCAGGTCACCTGATTAGGATCCTGTTAAGTGTTTTGCTGTCACCTATGGTTACACACAGAGTCAGGTCACCTGTTTCTCTAGCTTTAAGGTGTGGTGCAATCAGTTACAAACCCATTCAGAGTAAGGTCACTTGCTGGTTCCATTTAAGTGTAATTCTATCACATACTGTCTTGTGCACGGTTAGGTCATCAGCTTGGGGTTCCTGTTATTCATGCTGCTATCAGGTATGTTTCCATTACAGTTTCATAGATAAGTATTAGGTGATTAGTCTGCAGACAAGCCTAGCAAAATAAAAAGAAAAACTATTTAGCTATTCCACTCCTGCCTCAAGGAGGGCAAAGCAAGATATACAAAAGGAGAATTTGAGGCTGCCCAGCCACTTGTCCAGGTCTATATTGAAGCTGACCAGTGTACTGCTGGGTGAGAAATATGATGACATACAATCATGCTAACATGTCTTATCTGTTGAAGAAGGTTTTAACTGGGTATTTGCAGTAAAATTTGTTTTGCAAAGAAATATGAGGTCAAAAAGGGTTGGATCTTTCTTAGTTCAAAAGACTAGGCACAAATCTCCATGGAGAAGCCTATAAGAGACCGAGTACAGAGAGATGGCTTTGAATTTATGGATCGTTTTAGTTATGAATCTCTGAGACATTCCTTATATTGATCAGTACTGCGGTAGACTAAGCTATATAACAAGTGGCCACCTTCCAACGCTTCAGGACACCTTCGATTGGCCCGAGCTGAATGAAGGACAGGTCTGGATGTCAAGCTCTTCAGAGTTTTACTGTTGCCGGAGAGAGCAATCCTCTGCTACAACAGTAAAACTCTTGGCTTGTGCTTTTCCATTGGTGGGCAGATAAATTCTCTTTGGAGAAGAACTTTCTACGTTCAATATGTATTGTTTAAAAGTGCTTTCATGGTTAGGAAAGTGTTTTTGAGGTAGTAATATATGTTTTGGTTGACTATCACATGACTTTACTGTACTTTTAAATGCGTGCACAGTTTTGTTTGTATTAGTTTAAGAGTTGTTAAAAACCTTCTAAAACTACTTTTTTTTTCTGTGAAGAAACTATATTTACTTTCCTTTTGGGATGGCAAAGTGTACTGACATGCATTGTACTGTGTTTTAATGTGAAATAAGTGATTTTTCTACTGCTTCTACGTTTTTACAGCTTGTGCTGCATATTTTCCGCAGGAAGGAGGCACCATTCTTATAGGTTCATAGGTGTGTACTAGGCTAACGGCCCTGGAGCCTTTACAAGCCTAGCCCATTGAAGCTGGCTATGGCTATTGAACAAAATACCAGTCCCACAGTTGGTCTTTCTTCCAGCCACAAAAAAAAAAAGTTATCCAGACAGCTATTGCCACCTGAGCAGGCTAACTATTTGCCTCAGCCACAGGTGTGTGGCTCTGCTGTGGCCAAAGGTGGTTCCTCAGATGACTCTTTTGCCGCAAATCCCTGTGGTGGTGCAGATACAGCCACTACAGACTGGCTGTTAGCCACTTCTTTTGTGGCTGTTGGGGTCCCCTCAGTGGACAAGGGAGAGTCTGTCTTGTCAGGCATGGGAGAAAGGGCACGGAAGATGCCCCTGCTTACCAGAATGTTGTGCCAATCCCTGGGGACATTGTTGCTGCCATTAATAAACCTGTTGCCCAAACTTCCTGTCAAAAAGAAACCGAAAACTAAATATGTATCTCCTCCTGCTCCAGTTCAAGTGGACACTGGTAGTTTATTAGGTCTGGCTCAGGATCTTGTACATGCTATTGTCTGTTCTTATAAGGTGTTTTTTTAACATCCTATTATGCTAGAGTGTGTACATCTATGTTGCTGTACCTGTTAGAAGTAATGCCCAAAACAAACTTCAGCAATAAACCACACTTGTTATATATCCTCTTAAGGTCAATATTCCACCAAAGGACAAAAGTCATGGCTAAAATCAGGAAGAGCAACTCCCATAATGATAGGAGCTCCCTAATTAAACTAAACGGGAAGCTAAGGACTAATTAAATCCAACAAGACAATAATGAGCTCAAGGTCACCTCACAGGCTAAAGAGAACCATAAGGCCTTCTACAGCTGTGTCCAAAACCTCAAAGGTAGATACATCAGTGTGTCAAACTGGTGGTCAGTGGTGCCATCTTCAATGAGAAGAGTGACACAGCAAATTCCTCCCCCACTTCCCCTCATGAAATGGCTACTAGTATAACCCCCCCCCAACTATTAACAGGAGGCAGGTCCTGACAGCTGTCACCAAGGCCAAAACCACAGCCTGATTGGGCCCTGACAGTATCCCAGAATGCCTCCTAAATAGCTTAAAACATGACCTGCCAGGACCACCTGAGTCACTTCAAAAAAAGCCTGAAAACAGACTTTGTACAGTGAGAACAGAGGATTGCAACGGTTATCTCACTTCACAAAGATGGGCCATCAACCATCCCCAGAAACTGCAGACCTATTACTCTTACTAGTTTAATATGCAAAGCCATGGAACAAATTATCATGGAAATGATCAAGAAAGATATAGACAACCTTCAGACACTGAACCCATTCAATTTTAGCTTAATCAGGGGAAGATCATGCCTACTAAACCTGGTGGACTTCTTTGAGAAGGTCACCAAGACAATGAATGAGGGGAAAATGGTGCATACCACCTACCTGGAAATGGCTAAAGCATTCTATACAATTCCCTGCTCAGATATAGTTAACAGACTCGCCAAACTCTGCATAAAACCATACGTAACTTGCTGAATTGCCAGCTGACTCCTGGACATGACCAAGGAAGTCTGAATTAATGATTCCACCTCTACTAAGAGATCATTCACCAGTGGGGTAACTCAAGGCTCCAAGCTGGGACCGTTCCTATTTGGCATCTACTTCTTGGAAGTAAAGACTAATGTCAAAGGCCTTTGGCTGGCCATGTTCACAGATGACTGCAAATTGGGAGATAGCATAGATTCTCCCAGTGATGCAAACATCTTACAAGAGGGTCTAACACAGACTAATGACTGGTGCCAAAGTCAAGAACTAAAAGTCAAAGCCAAGAAATGCATTATAGTGCCTCTGGGAAAACTGCCACTCATGCTAATTATTTCATTGATTAGACTGATCTGGGAACATATGTAGACAATAATCTGGCCTTTGACCAAAATGTGGCCAAGGTAGTAAGAAAATTATTCTATGTCGCCCAACTTATAAGTATGGCATCCAGGTCCAAGGAATTCATAGTGCCACTTTATTTGACCCTTTTCAGACCCATTGTTGAGTATAATGTCCTATTCAGTATGTACCTGACTGATTAGATGCAACAATCGGAATGCCCACAAAGGTTCCTTAGCAGGAGAATTCAGATTATAAACACATTATCCTATGCAAATCACCTTAAATCCCTGTCTCTATACCCTGTATCCTAAAGGTTACTGAGATGTGACCTAAGCCTGGAAATCAAGGCATCCTCATACCTAGCTCTGATGGACCTTTTGTACACCTACAAAATGAACAGCATCATAACCACTAGATCCAAGGATTTAAATTTTCCTTGTGACATGAATAAGAGATGTTGGCAAGACAGATATGTGTCTCAGAGGATCCCCATGATCTGGAACAGGCTTCCCATCAATATGAAGCAGAATCCATCCCTAACAATTTTTAAGCTTAACAGTGACCAATGGATGGGAAATCAGAAACTCACGCCAGGTTTGCCCCCCCCCCATGTCTCTGATAGACAGAGGCAGATAATAAATGCCCAAACTAACATATCCCCTCTTAATAAATGCCTGTGATACATAGGGACACAAATGGGTTGGATTGCATGGCTAGGCTTATAAAGGCTGTGGTGGTCATTAGCCTAGTATACTGCCTACTGTAGGGACCTGTATACTGTATACCTATGATGCCATGAAACTTGGAGCCAAAGAGATTCTAGAAACTGAATCTTTAGCGGAACATGTGGGACAGATGTAGGTTTTTCTCTCCATATTCCTGACTCAGACTAAAAAGGACAGCATGGTGGTCTGAATCTTCCTGTGAGGGATTGTCTTTCTCTAAGACTATTTCTTGCATGTGATAGTGTTTTCAGTGGAAAAACAATGAGGTTTCTCAGACCTTCAAGAGAGTATAATGAGTTGTTACAACTACAATTCCCAGAACCTCCACACATCCCCCAGTGCTGTCAGGATTGGAGGATGTGCTTGTCACAGCATGTGGTCCCTCCTCCCATCCCCCCAGTACTGTCAGCATTGGAGGATGTGTTTGTCACAGCCTGTGGTCCCTCTTCCCATCCCCCATAGCTGTCAGCATAGGAGGATATTTTTGTCACAGCCTGTGGTCCCTCCTCCCATCCCCCAGTGCTGTCATCATTGGATGACATGTTTGTCACAGCCTGTGGTCCCTCCTCCAACTCCCCAGTGCTGTCAGCATTGGAGGATGTTTGTCACAGCCTGTTGTCCCTCCTCCCATCCCCTGTGGTGTCAGCATTGGAGGATGTTTGTCACAGCCTGTGGTCCCTCCTCCCATCCCCCCAGAGCTGTCAGCATTGGAGGATGTATTTGTCAGTCTGTGGCCCCTCCTCCCATTCCCCCCAGTGCTGTCAGCATTGGAGGATATGTTTGTCAGTCTGTGGTCCCTCCTCCCATCCCCCAGTGCTGTCAGCATTGGAGGATGTTTGTCACAGCCTGTGGTCCCTCCTCTCATCCCCCTGTGGTGTCAGCATTGGAGGATGTTTGTCACAGCCTGTGGTCCCTCCTCCCATCCCCCCAGAGCTGTCAGCATTGGAGGATGTATTTGTCAGTCTGTGGCCCCTCCTCCCATCCCCCCAGTGCTGTCAGCATTGGAGGATATCTTTGTCAGTCTGTGGTCCCTCCTCCCATCCTCCCAAAGCTGTTAGCATTGGAGGATATTTATCACAGCCTGTGGTCCCTCCTCCCATCCCCCAGAGCTGTCAGCATTGGAAGATGTGTTTGTCAGTCTGTGGTCCCTCCTCTCATCCCCCCAGAGCTGTCAGCATTGGAGGATGTGTTTACCAGTCTGTGGTCCCTCCTCTCATCCCCCCCCAGAGCTGTCAGCATTGGAGGATGTGTTTACCAGTCTGTGGTCCCTCCTCCCATCCCCCCATAGCTGTCAGCATTGGAAGATATTTGTCACAGCCTGTGGTTCCCTCCTCCCATCCCACCTTGTGCTGTTAGCATTGGAGGATGGTTTTGTCAGTCTGTGGTCCCTCCTCCCATCCTCCCAGAGCTGTCAGCATTGGAAGATATTTGTCACAGCCTGTGGTCCCTCCTCCGATCCCCCAGAGCTGTCAGCATTGGAGGATGTCTGTCACAGCCTGTGGTTCCTATTCACATCCCCAGAGCTGTCAGCATTGGAAGATGTGTTTATCACAGCCTGTGGTCCCTCCTCTCATCCCCAGTGCTGTTAGCATTGGAAGATGTGTTTGTCAGTCTGTGTTCCCTCCTCCCATCCCCCCAGAGCTGTTAGCATTGGTGATGTGTTTGTCATAGTCTGTGGTAGAAAAAAATGTACAAAGTTCACCAGTCTTTCAAATTTCTGTACACTCATCCTAAACCTGATCCAACACTTATAGTTTGTTAATCCAGCTGCTGCCAAGCATTTAGTCAGTTCTAATACTTTCCCTTCTGACAAGGATGGTAAAACACTTGATACTTATACAACTGTAGTTTTTAGAATATTGAATTGTCATGCCCATATGTTAATGTTTATTCTGACTAATTGTGAAAGCATGAGGAATATTTTATTTGCAATTCCCTCCTGTGAGGAAAAATCTGCTTTGTGTGTTTTTTCTTCCATTTGTCAGACCACTGCTCATTGTTTCAAATATGTATATATATGTATATATATA
Organism: Protopterus annectens; assembly: GCF_019279795.1. NCBI lineage: Eukaryota > Metazoa > Chordata > Ceratodontiformes > Protopteridae > Protopterus > Protopterus annectens. The sequence continues at coordinate 25,129,483 of NC_056749.1, forward strand.
TATATATATATATATATGTATATATGTATATATATATATATATATATATATATATATATATATATATATATATATACATATGACTTTGTATAGACTGTATCCAGGGCTATTGCCACTGGTGCTTTGTTGAGGAAGTTTGCATGGCTGTGTTCTCAGAACCTCCCAGAAGATGTGAAAAATTAAATTATAATATATCTCCTATGTACAAAGATTTCAGTTTTTTTGTACCCTGTACTGCAGAGCCGTTATCAAAATGTGATGAAAGAGTTGATCCAAGGAATCTCAGATTTCAGTCCTCCTCAAAAATTTCCAATGGATTTTCTGCTACCCTCTCCACTTTTGACAAGAAACAAAATAAATAGTCATCAAAGTTCTGTTTAACAAATATTTAAAAGACAATGGTAGGGAGTTTCCAAAAAAAAGCAGGGACCTCCCAGAACAAAGAACCACCAAATAAGGGAGAATGACTATTTGAGGGATCTTCTCCACATCCCTTCCAGAAAGTCTGAATCTCCATTTTTTTTTGGCAACAGTTTCAGAGAAACGGGTCCTGAGGCACATTAAGCAAGGTTGCAAATGGCAGAGTGAAGAAATTTCTCCTTTCCAGGGAAGTATTCCACACCAAGTAGACCAAACCCCTCTGTTTCTTCCTGTCCTACAGCACATGCTGTCTCATGGAGGTAACAGAAAATTATTCTGTTTTGGATGAGAGATTTCCTACACAGGCCAGGATTCCAAGAGACTATTCGAAAGTCTTTTTGACTCCATCACACTGGACTGTATTTGAGGGCTGTCAGCTAGTTTCCCCAGTACAAAGTGTCTTCCACAGGAAAAATAGATCGGTTCCAGAGTTTTTCCACTTAGACCTTGGTCACTGCGAGGGAAAACTTCATAATTCTGCATCTCCTGGCATCTGTGATTCTCATGATGATACCTCTTGCAAGACTCCACATGAGAAAGAGGCAATGATATCTGGAGTGTCTTTGGTACCAGATCTGAAGTGTCTTTGGTACCAGATCTGGAGTGTCTTTGGTACCAGATCTGAAGTGTCTTTGGTACCAGATCTGGAGTGTCTTTGGTACCAGATCTGAAGTGTCTTTGGTACCAGATCTGGAGTGTCTTTGGTACCAGATCTGAAGTGTCTTTGGTACCAGATCTGAAGTGTCTTTGGTACCAGATCTGGAGTGTCTTTGGTACCAGATCTGGAGTGTCTTTGGTACCAGATCTGAAGTGTCTTTGGTACCAGATCTGGAGTGTCTTTGGTACCAGATCTGAAGTGTCTTTGGTACCAGATCTGGAGTGTCTTTGGTACCAGATCTGAAGAGTCTTTGGTACCAGATCTGAAGTGTCTTTGGTACCAGATCTGAAGTGTCTTTGGTACCAGATCTGGAGTGTCTTTGGTACCAGATCTGAAGTGTCTTTGGTACCAGATCTGAAGTGTCTTTGGTACCAGATCTGGAGTGTCTTTGGTACCAGATCTGAAGTGTCTTTGGTACCAGATCTGGAGTGTCTTTGGTACCAGATCTGAAGAGTCTTTAATACCAGATCTGAAGTGTCTTTGGTACAAGCACCAGCACCCATTGTCTTTTCAAATCCCAGTTCAGGGGGTTCTTAGAAGAGAAATCACTTGGTGGAGTCAGCAAATCTCCCTGAATCCAGGTCTCTTTCTCGCCTCCTCCTCCAAAGCAGGCAGTCACCATAGACACCACAGACTTTGCTTTGGAAGCAGTATTAAAGGGGATAAAAGTGCAAAGTGTCAGGGACAACAGACAGACACAAGTACACAAATATAAAAGAGATACTTTCCTTATAAAGGCACTTAATTCTCCGAATCAGCTTTAGTTCCAAGACCATTTCAAGTTGTTACAGACAATACCACAGTGATGTGGTACATAAACAGGCAAAGGGGAATCCAATCTTATCTTCTGTACAGACTAGCCATGTTAGAATGGGATATAGCTTCCCAGCGCTCACTCAGTGAGCATCCTGCATTTCATCAGAGCAGAACTGTGTGGCATACAAACTGAGCAGGACAAATCACACCATCAGGAATAGAAACTACATTGGGAGGGTGATCTCCCAAGATTTGATCCATCTGTGAGAAGTTCCTCAAGTAGATCTCTTTGCCTCCTCTCTGAACAGTCAACTGGTAAGGTTGTGTTCCAGGACTCCTTGCAAGAAGGCCTGGAAGACAGATGCCTTTTCTTCTCCTTGGACAGGAATATGTCTGTATGACTTTCCACTCTTTACTCTGATATCCAGGGTACTTCAGAAGAGTCAGAAGGAATCCCCCCAAATAATTTTGGTGGCTGCCTTCCAGCCCATGTAGCAGTGGTTCTTCCTTCTATTGGAATTGTCCAGGGGCAATTACCACAAGCTTCCTCACAAACTGGACTTATGCACATAAGATCAGGGGTGTTTCCTACATCCGAACCCAAAACAACTTCAACTGACTGCTTGGATGGATGATAGGATCTTAATATCCATTAGGCACCTCTTTATGAGCATCTGCAGTAGGCATGGCAACAAGAAAGCCTGCTACATAAAATCGTATGTACGTGAGTGGAAAAGGTTTTCTAGTTGGTACCAACAATATAAGCAGCACCCATTCAGGGCGCTTGTTTCTGTGGTTTTACAATGTTTGTGTGAGTGCCTTCCCTATGGCCTGTCTTACTCCTCTGTCAGAACTCATTTGTTGGCCATTTCAGCATGCCTTCTCATGGATGCCCCCTTTCAATGCATTCTCATGTCAAAATGTTTTTGAAAGGGGTATTACATAAGAGACATCCAAGAAAACTGATGACTTCTCTTTGGGATCTTAATTTTATGGTAGAGAAGGTATAACATTTGCTCCACTTGAACCAGTTCATTTGGCTGACTTGAGGTTCTTAATGTGGAAAACACTTTTGCTGATTGTTCTGGCCGCTGCAAGGATAGTATCTCGAGTTGCAAGCTCTTATGGTGGGTCAACTCTGTCATTTTCCACAGAGACAGGACTTCTTTGAGAACTAATCCTTTTCTGCCTAAACTGGTATCCAAGTTTACTTTAAGTCAAACTGTCCATCTCCCTGTGTTCTTCCTGAGCCAAACAAATGAGGGAGAAATGATACTTCATACCATAAATGTCCACAAAGAACTCCAGTATGATCTTGACAGAACAAAATCTTTCAGAACTTCTGACCAATTATTCATAGGTTCATAGGTTCATACTAGGCTATCTGCCCTAGGGCATTTATAAGCCTAGCCAGAGTGTGTTTGGCTTTCGCCACCCATTTTAAATTAATTTTGCTATGCCCTTTTTCGAGGTTAGTATACTGTGCCTCTGTCTAACAGTGACACAGAAGTGATACCCGGGGTAAACCTACGATCTCCCATCCACTCATCAAGATACCTCTTGAAGAGAGTCAATGAGGGACTCTGCCTAACCTGGACTGGGATTTTATTCCAGAGTGAAGGGAGCCTCTGGGTTATGAATCTGTCCCTCCAGCATGTCCTATTTGTTTCAGTGCTGAGGTTCAAGTCTCTCGAGTGCATAGCTCGATGGAATTTGGATTTTCTGAGGTGCAGCATGTCCATTAATTCTGGGTTGGACATGGTTTTATACTTCAGGCACAGATCGCCTCTGAGCAGGCAGTATGCCACTGAGTAGAGCTGGAGTTTCTTTAACCAGGCAGCATATGGCATCTGTTTGAGCCCTTTGATCCTCTTGGTGAGGTACTTTTGGGGTCTTTCCAGTTGCTGCAGGTGTCTGGTAAGGTCAATCCCAAAAGGGGCATTGTACTCAATTATGGGCCTGATGAGGGATGAGTAAAGAGGCACGATGATGTCCCCTGATCTAGATGTGAATCCCTTCATGATTAGGTGGGCTATATAAAATGTTTTTCTAACCACTTTGGCCACGTGGTTGTCAAATGAGAGATTGCTATCAACTTGGGTCCCAAGGTCCCTAATTACTTCTTCTGTACTTAATGGATTACCACCTATGTGATAATTTGTGGGCACTTTGTTTTTGCCAAAGGGGATAACTATACACTTTTTGGAGTTTAGCTTGAGGCCATGGCTCTGGCACCAGTTGTCTGTTTCTATGAGGCCCTTTTGGAGGATGCTTGTGTCGGCTGGAGAGTCGATTATGGCACCCAGTTTGCAGTCATCTGCGAACTTGATCAGCCACAGTCCTTCCGTGTTGGCCTATATCTCCGAGAAATATATACTGAACAAGAGAGGTCCCAGGACTGAGCCTTGTGGGACGCCACTTGTAACTGGTTTGGAGTCTGACATGGCTCCAGCAATTCTAACCATGTGGGTTCTGTCCTTGAGCCAGTTTGCAACCCATCTAGTGACATAGGGGTTTATATTTAAGCTGGTGAGCTTATCTATAATGCCCGAGTGGGGTATTGTATCGAAGGCTTTTGCGAGGTCCAGGTAGACTGTGTGGACCACCTTCCCCTCATCAATGGCCTTGGTGACTGTTTCAAAGAAATCGTCCAGGTTTAAGAGGCAGGATCTGCCCTTAACAAAGCCGAACTGGGTAGGATCCAGTGTCTGTAGGTCCCCGATATCTTTATATATGAGGTCTATGAAGATCCTTTCCATAGCTTTGCAGACCAAGCTAGTCAGGCTTATGGGGCGATAGTTTCCAGGATCCGTTGAGGCACCACCTTTGTGGAGAGGGACCACTGTTGCTGTACACCACTCTTTGGGTACATATCCTGTAGTAAGGCTGAGATTGAACAGTAGTTTTATATTTGGGTTTAGCTCTTCTTGGAGTTCATGTAGGATGCAGCCCGGGACACCGTCTGGTTCCACTGATGCTGTGTTTTTTGCTTTGGAGAGGGCGGCTCTTACCTGAGCATCTGAGATGTCAGGGGGCAGCACTCTGCTGGGATAGATATTTGCCGTTTTGGTGGGGAGGGGGGGAGAAGTTTGCACTGAACCTGTCAGCTAGGATGTTGGCAATGTCTGTGGGTTCGGTGTATTTTTTGTCATTTTGGACTAATTCTGAGCATATCTGGGAATTCCCACCCAGGTTACTAACATAGCTAAAGAAAGCCTTGTGATTATCCTTAGTGTCATGTGCAATTTTTCTCTCGAAGCTGGCCTTAGACGATTTTATGAGTGCCCATAGTTTTTTGCTAATACTGATCAGAGATGCCTTCCCTTTTTGGGATTTTGCTGTATCATGTAGTAGCTTCCTCCTTCTATTGTATAGTTTGTTTATGGCTGGGGGCCACCAGACAGGACGTCTGCCTTTGGAGGATTGGGTCTTGGTTTTATTTGGGATTGCATGATCCATGCATTCCTGGAGGTGTTCATAGAATGCGTTTATAAAGGATTCTGCAGTCTGGGCCATATTTTCCACAGGCCCGGGGGCTTTGAAGGATTCCACCTTGGTTTTGAGGAGTGTGAAATTTGCTTTAGAAAAGTTTTTCACTGTGGTTTTCTGGGTAGGGGGTGGGGTCGGGATGTGAATATCCAGTGAGATTAGTTTATGGTCTGATCTTACCAGTGAGGGATACAATTCTGGTCTGGAGCATAGAGTCCCCATGTTGGTGATGATCAGGTCCAGTATGGTTTCCCCTCTTGTGGGAGTGGTAACACGTTGTTCTATAGCATTTGAGTTTATAAATTCTAGGAACCTTTGGGCTAGGGTGTTGGAGCTGGAGTAATGCTCCCAGTCTATGTTTGGGTAGTTGAAGTCACCCAGTATAATGGTGTTTGGAGAGACCTTCATATTTTCCAGTGTTCTCAGGAAGGCCGAGTGGTGTTCCTGGGTTTGGGAGGGTGGTCTGTAGCAGGCTATAAACTTGAAGGCAGTTTTACCCACTGTTAGTTGCACATGGATAGTCTCTGATGCTTCGTGCTGTGCCACCAACCTGGAGGTGTGGGTATCTTTGACGAATATTGATACTCCCCCTCCTTTTGTGGTTCGGTCCAAGTTTTGGGGCCGAAAAGCATGGTATGAGGTATAACCTGGTAGTGCTGGGGTGCTCTCGGGAGCCTTGAACCAGGTTTCTGTTACTGCACAGATATTGATGTTCTCCATGTCAAGGAGAGTTTTGAGTGCGTGCATCTTGAGGTTTAGACTTCTGGCATTGAGTAGCATTACTCTGTTTCTTATCCCTTGTGATACCTATGGAGGTGGGTTTGTCTTTTGAGCCTTGTCTAAAAAAGGCACTATGGGGGTAGCAAGAGCCTTTGCCAATATCCAAAAGCCCAGGGGTGACAGGTGCAAGCCATCCCTAGTGAAGCATCGTGGCTTGTCGAGCATGTCATCCCAGGCTGACAGGCATTGGATCCCCTTTGAATGACACTAATACTTAAGCCAAGTGTTGAAATTACTCATCTTGTCTTCATATTGTGGCATCATTCTTGGTGAGGGTAAGATGCTACTCAAGGTCAGGGTCATACCGGCCTGGGTACATTCTCAGAGAGCTCCTCTATGTCTTTTTTCATGTAGTCGAGGGAGGTACGTCTCAGGTTATTCAGACCAGCATGGACAATGACTGAGTTATATTTATACTTGCCTTGGAGTGACCTGAGTGCTTGTGTTTTGTGGCGGATCCTAGCGCCCGACAGGCAGCTCACCGTGACCTTCTCCTTGTTCAGCCTTTCTTGTGTAGGTAAGAAGAAACCTGCATCAAAGCAGAGACGTTTCAATTGGTTGTCTCGGGCTATTACCTTTTGCTGTTCCTACCACAAACGTATATTCCAGGCATGGTCAACGCACATTCTACCAGGGTGTTGACTTCTCTGTGGCTTTTTTGGTAGGGTTGGGCTCCAAAAGTATTCTAGTAGCAGCAACCTGGTCCTTGGCACATACATTTACAAAGAAATGCAAACTAGATTCCTTCTCCAGGTCTAAGTCAGGCTTTGCTAAGACCATTCTCCAGGGATTCCTGGACCCTTCAGATTCCACTTCCCACATATTCTAAGCTACGATAATGTATCCATATAGCCTAGGCTACTGCAGCAATGATCAATATGCTGAACACAGTGCTGCTGTGTAAGTAAACTTACCATAACAGTAGATGTTAAAATGACCACTGCTGAAGTAGCCACTCCCTACCTCCACTCCCTTGTTTTTGGTGTATTTTTTTATGCCTGGGTGTGCACTTGTTTTTGTTGTTCCTTGGAACGTCCCTCTCTCAGTTGGCATGAAAGCTCTGAACAGCTTGGCCCCCAGACCTGTCTTTAAGTCAGATGTGTCCTGAAGCTTTGGAAGCTGGTTGGCTGTTATATCTATGAACCTAGTACACACCTATGAACCTATAGAAAATTCACCCTGAGGATCATTCTAGTGGCTCTACTCAACAGAGGCACTGAGAACTAAGGTCAGGTGGCAGAATGCCAGGGTAATCCTATGGGCTAGGCTTGTAAAGGCTCCAGGGCCATTAGCCTAGTACACACCTATGAACCTATGAATCCTTAACAGGGTATAACCTATGTAGTTTATGCTACTGCAGCAGTGATCATTCAGTCTAACGTTGTGATACGTTTACTTGCACAATTCTCAAGTTGAGGGATATGTTTAGTAAAATACATGCTAAAAGGTACATTATATTCAGTAATGGGTCTGGTGAGATATTAGTAAGGCAGAATTAAGACTTCTCTGGATCTAATGAAAATGCCTTTCAAAATTAGATAAGCCAGATAGAAGGCTTTCTAAACTACCGTGATATGATGCTCAGATGATAAGGAATTGTCAACAAGAGTGCCTAGATCCCTTAAGACAGTGTCTGTTTGGAGGGGGTCTGTCATCTATATGGTATGTGAAAATATTTTGTTCACCAAAATGAACTGTGCTAAATGTTTCACATTTAATTTCAGACCTTTGTTTTTGCACTGATTGTTAAAATGGTCCAACCCATGTTGGAGAAATTGTGAGTCAGTATAAGATCGAATAAAGCATGCAGTTTGCATTTGTTTGTTAACTTATATAACAGTAGAACAGGAATGTTGGCCCAGAGGTCTGAAAAACAAATGAGAGATAAGAGAGAGCCTAAAACTGAGCCTTGTGGTACACCACTGGTAACTTTGTTTGCTTTCAGGAGTGGCACCTGCAAATCTAACCACATGGGTCCTATCTGATAAACAGTTAGCTATCCACCTAACAACATAAGGATTTACATTCAGATTTATAGTGTGAAGGACCTTGACCGGGCTGAGATGTGGTAGATGCACTGCATGACCACTACCTGGTGTGAAAGACCTTGACCGGGCCGAGATATGGTAGATGCACTGCATGACCACTACCCAGTGTGAAAGACCTTGACCGGGCTGAGACGTGGTAGATGCACTGCATGACCACTACCCAGTGTGAAAGATCTTGACCGGGCCAAGATATGGTAGATGCACTGCATGACCACTACCTAGTGTGAAAAACCTTGACCGGGCTGAGATGTGGTAGATGCACTGCATGACCACTACCCAGTGTGAAAAATCTTGACTGGGCCGAGACGTGGTAGATGCACTGCATGACCACTACCCAGTGTGAAAGACCTTAACTGGGCTGAGACGTGGGAGATGCATTGCATGAACACTACCCAGTGTGAAAGACCTTGACTGGGCTGAGACGTGGTAGATGCACTGCTTGACCACTACCCAGTGTAAAAGACCTTGACCGGGCCGAGATGTCGTAGATGCACTGCTTGACCACTACCCATTGTGAAAGACCTTGACTGGGTCGAGAAGCACTGCATGACCACTACCCAGTGTGAAAGACCCTGACTGGGTCAAAATGTGGTAGATGCACTGCATGACCACTGCCCACTGCTTCAGTTACTTTTTCAAAGGAATTAATGAGGTTTAAAGAGGTAGGACTTTCTCTTCACTAAGCCAGATTGATGAGGGTCAGGATTTAGAGATTTACAGTGTCCACATTAATGAGGTCTGAGATAATATGTTCCATTGTTTTTTATGAGGCTAATAAGACTACTAGATCTATAATTATCGGGGCCTGTGGTTGGGCCACCCTTGTAGAATGGTATTACAGTGGTTTTCCATGATTCAGGAATGTAGCCTGTGGATAGGCTTAGATTAAAGTAGTTAAGTAGTAGACTCAGATTGGCAATATTTGGTACTGAGAATCAGGCAGCCTGGCTTATTGTCAGAGCCCATGGATGAGGTGTTCTTATCATTTGTGAGGGATGAGAAAATTTGTTTTAAAATAGTTAAAGGGAGTGGTTGGGATTGTGGAGTCTGTGGAATAGTTGTAACTCTAAGGGGTGTAAAATATGCACAAAATTTGTCAGTTAGGATATTAGCTATTCCCTTTGGGTTAGGGTTTAAGGTGTTATTGTGGACTAGTTCGGAGCATTGATGGGTGTTAGTACTTAACTTTCTGACATAGTTAAAGAAAGATTTGTACTTATTTTGGCTTTAGTGGATATTTTACACTCATATTCAGCTATGAGCTTCCTAATGGTTCACTTAAGCTCTCTAGTAGTTTGGTTAAGTGTGGTCTTAAGGGAGATATAATGGGACCTATTATCTTTCACAGTTAGGTCACTAAATCAGATATGATCCCACTTACAGTCAGGTCACCAGTGAGAGTTCAGGTTAAGTATGCTGTTATCACCTGTGGACCCTCTCATAGTCAGGTCACCAGCTTAGGAATGAGGTTAAGTGTGCTGTTATCACCTGTGGACCCTCTCATAGTCAGGTCACCAGCTTAGGAATCAGGTTAAGTGTGCTGTTATTACCTGTGGTCCCACTCAGTCAGGTCACCAGCTTAGAAATCAGGTTAAGTATGCTGTTATCACTTGTGGTCCCACTTACAGTCAGGTCACCAGCTTAGGAATCAGGTTAAGTTTGCTGTTATCACCTGTGGTCCCACTCACAGTCAGGTCACCAGCTTAGGAATCAGGTTAGGTATGCTGTTATCACCTGTGGACCCTCTCATAGTTAGGTCACCAGCTTAAGAATCAGGTTAAGTATGCTGTTATCACCTGCGGTCCCACTCATAGTTAGGTCACCAGCTTAGGAATCAGGTTAAGTGTGCTGTTATCACCTGTGGACCCTCTCATAGTTAGGTCACCAGCTTAGGAATCAGGTTAAGTGTGCTGTTAACACCTGTGGACCCTCTCATAGTTAGGTCACCAGCTTAGGAATCAGGTTAAGTATGCTGTTATCACCTGTGGACCCTCTCATAGTTAGGTCACCAGCTTAGGAATCAGGTTAAGTGTGCTTCCATCAGATGTAGTTCCACTTTCAGACATTTCAGTTGTTTGTGTACAGGTTCTTTGTGCTGCTGTCAGATATGGTCCAGTTTACTCATAGGTCAGTGTCAGATATGGTCCAGTTTACTCACAGGTCAGTGTCAGATATGGTCCTGTTTACTCGCAGGTCAGTGTCAGATAGAGTCCTGTTTACTCGCGGGTCAATGTCAGATATGGTCCAGTTTACTCACAGGTTAGTGTCAGATATGGTCCCGTTTACTCACAGGTTAGTGTCAGATATGGTCCAATATACTGGCGGTCAGCATCAGATATGGTCCTGTTTACTCACAGGTTAGTGTCAGATATGGTCCTGTTTAATCACAGGTTAGTGTCAGATATGGTCCTGTTTACTTGCAGGTCAGTGTCAGATAGGGTCCTGTTTACTCGCGGGTCAGTGTCAGATATGGTCCAGTTTACTCACAGGTTAGTGTCAGATATGGTCCTGTTTACTCACAGGTTAGTGTCAGATATGGTCCTGTTTACTCGCAGGTCAGTGTCAGATAGGGTCCTGTTTACTCGCAGGTCAGTGTCAGATATGGTTTAGTTTACTCACAGGTTAGTGTCAGATATGGTCCTGTTTACTCACAGGTTAGTGTCAGATATGGTCCTGTTTACTCGCGGGTCAGTGTCAGATATGGTCCAGTTTACTGGCGGTCAGCATCAGATATGGTCCTGTTTACTCACAGGTTAGTGTCAGATATGGTCCTGTTTACTCGCAGTTCAGTGTCAGATGGGGTCCTGTTTACTCGCGGGTCAGTGTCAGATAGGGTCCTGTTTACTCGCGGGTCATTGTCAGATATGGTCCAGTTTACTCATAGGTTAGTGTCAGATATGGTCCTGTTTACTCACAGGTTAGTGTCAGATATGGTCCTGTTTACTCGCAGGTCAGTGTCAAATAGGGTCCTGTTTACTCACGGGTCATTGTCAGATATGGTCCAGTTTACTGGCGGTCAGCATCAGATATGGTCCTGTTTACTCACAGGTTAGTGTCAGATATGGTCCTGTTTACTCACAGGTTAGTGTCAGATAGTGTCCTGTTTACTCACGAGGTCACTGTCAGATATGGTCCAGTTTACTGGTGGTCAGCATCAGATATGGTCCTGTTTACTCACAGGTTAGTGTCAGATATGGTCCTGTTTACTCGCAGGTCAGTGTCAGATAGGGTCCTGTTTACTCGTGGGTCAGTGTCAAATATGGTCCAGTTTACTCACAGGTTAGTGTCAGATATGGTCCTGTTTACTCACAGGTTAGTGTCAGATATAGTCCTGTTTACTCGCAGGTCAGTGTCAGATAGGGTCCTGTTTACAAACGGGTCAGTGTCAGATATGGTCCAGTTTACTGGCGGTCAGCATCAGATATGGTCCTGTTTACTCACAGGTTAGTGTCAGATATGGTCCTGTTTACTCGCAGGTCATTGTCAGATAGGGTCCTGTTTACTCACGGGTCAGTGTCAGATATGGTCCAGTTTACTGGCAGTCAGCATCAGATATGGTTCAGTTTACTCACGGGTCAGTGTCAGATATGGTCCAGTTTACTGGTGGTCAGCATCAGACGGGTCAGTGTCAGATATGGTCCAGTTTACAGGCAGTCAGCAGCTTATGTTTTCTCTTCAGAAACCAGTTGAATACAGTTCCTCTTGCAAAAGGTTAGGAGATTTAGGCCACTGGTTTACTGTGCAGGTGTCAGACATTGTTTCATTTGTAGTTAATTTCAGCAGTTTGGGGGGGTTCTGGTTCAGCATGATGCTGTTACTGTCCTACACACAGCCATGTTAATGGATTGAGGGTACAGGAACCACAGCTTTGGGGTATTAGTTCAGTATAATGCTGTCAGATACAGTCACATGTCAAATCATATTAATGATTTGGGGATACAGGAAGAACATTTTGGTGATATGAGTTCACCATACTGTTGTCAGGCACTATTCATTTACTATCATGCCAATATAGCATGCTTTACAAGCCATGTCAGTTACTGAGGGTACAGAATCCATAAGGAGAGGACTGGTGGTGGGCAGATCCAACTGTTGATGAGGTCATATTCTAGCACTAAAATTGCATGTCATCTGTGTGTATTTGATGACCCATGGGTGCTCTAAACTACAATACAGGTGGCCACTTGGAATTCTAAATCAAAATCAAATCCAGTAAAAATTTTAAATGAGACCAGACAAGGATGCCCGCTATCTCTGTACCTCTTTAACTTGTATATCGAACCTCTATTTCTACTCATAACCCCAAAAAGTACCATCATATTCCAGATATATTTAAATAACATTGCACTAATAGCCTTGGCAGATGATTAAACTTATATTTTGCACTCCCTAACACTGACTTGAGCAAAATTCTAGACTCAGTTAACAGCTTCTCAGAAGTTTCAAACTATGAAGTTAATCCCACAAAATCCCTAATTTTCCCTCTCAGTCATTTAGGTCATACTGATTCATATTTCCTGTTTCAGAAATAAAATTGAAATACTCCCTAAAATACCTAGGGATATCCTTTGAACATAACCCAACACTATTCACGCAGAGTCATTTACTAAAGATATGGGCAGGCATTGAACAGGATATCCAGAGATGGGGACAAATTAAGCTATCTTTTCTTTCAAAGGCAGCAGTTATAAAAATGAATATTCTCCCAAGGTTATTATTTCAACTCAATGCAACAAATGTAATAGTTCAGAAAAACTTATTTAGAAAACTAAATTTAGTTTTAGCTAAGTTTATCTGGTACCTGAAGTCTGTCAGAAGCATCTATCAGACGTTAATGTATCCTAAGGAAAAGGGAGGACGGGGTCTACCTGACTTCACCTTATATTGCGATATAACTTGTTCAAAGAGGATCAGTTGTTGTTGTTGTGTCTTTCGGCTTTTCCCGATTAGGGGTCACCACAACGGAACTCCGGTCCACTAATGATTGGCAGTAGATTTTTACATGCCGAGTTGCCAGCTCTGACGCACAACCTTCAACGAAGGTATGCCCATTCATGCATGCCTCCACACAGAAGACACTCTAGCTGAGAATCGAACAGGACAACGTCTTACTGTGAGGCGACAACGCTACTGCAGCACCACCACATCAGTCAAGTTGCTAAATATAATTGCAAAGGTAACGAACGGTATCTGCTACGGATTAAGTTATGGTATGACTACATCAAAAACAGTAAAATCAGCACCAAAGCTCTTCCATTTCTAAATCAGGAAAATCTAAAGATTAGCAGATTTCACATCTCGTTAAAACAGAATAATTAGATTTCAAAAAGTGATGGAAGCACTAAACTTAAATATTTACATACTGTTACAACCAATACATCTCAAGCCAAACCTCAGATTAAATAACGAAATGATGAATTCGGACAACTATTCGTTTATTAATGCAATGTCTGGGATATTTACAGAAGTAGGAAACAATCTTTACACGACACAAGGAATATCTTTAACCTTCTGAAAGGATGCATCATAATTCTAAGGCAAATTAGAGAACTGTGCACTTCAATAATAGGAGATTTTGAAGTAAACAATAAAGACAAATGCGTGCAGTACATTATGGAACTTACTAACCTTAAGGAAAAAACTGCTGTCAAACAGATCTAGGTGTATTGTATGCCTTAGATAACAGCCATCTATTTTGTATTTAAAACATTGGGTTGAAAAGCTGAAAGAAATTACTGAAAAGCAAAAATGTAAATCTATCGAAGCAACATTAAAATGAAAATTAATTCTTTTAAAAAAAAACTCATGTATACTGAATTGATAACCACTAATGCTCACTTTACCCAAAAAATTGTCAACAATTTCATCTCAGAAGTTTCACCAAACTATCCATGTTGTTACTCATAAATTTCTGATCTATTCCACAACTTCTGGAGCTGTAAATGTACTTATAAATTATGGTGTTCACTGAGAGTCAGATTAGAGAAGATGGAATATCAAAAATCCACATTATCATGGGAATTTACAATTTTGCATATCACCCTTCAAAAGTTACCCAAACCTAATCTGCATATTCTAGTTACCCTCTTCTTTCTAGTAAAATTGTACGTTACTCAGAACTGGCTGGGTCGAACCAAAGTGAATGCAAACTTTAAAGGCATAAGACATATCCTTTTGTGAGTTTGTTTATAATCTAAACCTCATTTGTACAGTTATGAATACTATGTAAACTGTGACACAAATCTTAATCAGAAGTTGTATATGTTGTACATACAGTGTTATCTACATTGTGTATTTTATTGTAGCACTGACAATTCTGTTGCAACACGATGTACCTAAATATGACTATATTTCTTCTGCTATGTAACTGTATTGTGGCTTGTAAAATGACTGGAATTGAAATATGCAAACAAAACAACAGAAGAATCAAGATAAAAATATTTGAAAAAAGGTGGCCACTTGGAATTCTGTTCAGCGTTACTAATGAACTATGGAATGTCTGGCTTGAGAGGAATCTGTCAGCGACAGAACAGACATGGATGGCTGCTTGCTCCAGGTAGATAAATCCCTGAGTATGACCCAGATGATGCAGAATAGGCTACTGACATGGATACTGGTAGGGCCAGTGAAGGTGGGTGGGTGGGAGTGAGTGGGCAGTACTGGCTCTACCATCCTGTTTGGGGGAGGGGCAGTCTAGCTTGCTGCAGTGTATGGAGCATGGATGTGAGTTCGGCTCTTCCAAGTGCTGTTTGGCAGTAGGAGCATGGATGTGTACAAGGGAATGCATAGGAAGCTCTCACTTTATCTGCTAGTGCAGTGCTTAGACCACAAAACAGTGACTGCCATTATGACTGTCTGGATAATGGCCTGCCTCCATATTGATTCTTGCCCTGATAAATAGGAGAACAAATGTGCACAATTGTGGGGAGGTGGGCTTGAGGGCTGGTGGGCATAGGGGGAGGATGATATTAAAAAAAAATAGGAGAGGTTGTTGGAATAGGTCACTGTCAGAATGGTATGTCACTGTCCATTGGCTGAACATACGCCTAGCAGATGACAAATCAGTATTAGACCAGCGTACATCATGCACTCTTCATGGAAGGATTTGTTATTGGAGACAAGCCAATGGCATGAGCAGCAACCTAATGCCAGGCCACATAGCTCACGAGAGGGGACACATGAAACTCACAGGTTTGCACTGGAGCCCAGTGGAGAAGGAGAAGCAGAGGGAAGGTAAGGCCTGTAGTGAGGTACTTTGAAATGCAGTATCACAGAGTCAGTAAAATTAGGAAGCATGGAGAGAGAGACAGAGAGAGAGAGAGAGAGAGAGAGAGAGAGAGAGAGAGATGGGGGGGTGGGAGGGAGAGAGAGAGGGGAGATAGAGATAGAGTGAGAGAGAGAGACAAAGAGAGAGAGAGAGAGAGACAGAGAGACAGGGAGAGAGAGAGAGACAGAGAGAGAGAGAGAGAGAGAGAGAGGGAGAGAGAGGGAGAGAGAGAGACAGGGAGAGGGAGAGAGACAAAGAGAGAGAGAGAGACAGAGAGAGAGAGAGAGAGAGAGAGAGAGAGAGAGAGAGAGAGAGAGAGAGAGAGACAGAGAGAGAGAGAGAGAGAGAGAGAGAGAGAGAGAGAGAGAGAGAGAGAGAGAGAGAGAGAGAGAGAGAGGGAGAGAGAGAGAGAGAGGGGGAGAGGAGAGAGAGAGAGAGAGAGAGAGAGAGAGAGACAGAGAGAGAGAGACAAAGAGAGAGAGGGAGAGAGAGACAGAGAGAGACAGAAAGAGAGAGATGGGGGGAGGGAGAGAGAGAGGGGGGGGAGAGAGAGACAGGGAGGGGGGGGAGAGAGAGTGAGAGAGAGAGAGAGTGACCCTATTGCTTTACCCCTGATAGAACACGGTGGTTTCCCAGTAAAGGAAAAGGCTGATCCTGCAGTCAACGCATCTGTCTTTAAATCAGCATTCTATGACTTTTGACCTCATTGATCCATAAACTGCCATGGGCTGACTCCTCACTTTCCCATAGATCCTCTTTTCCCACTGAGGTTGTGTTCTTGTCCCATCCCAAAAGCAACACCTTGAACAGTAATCATATTTTCTCTGTTCTTGTCCCCCATACATGGAGTATGCTCATTAAAGTGTAACAAATATTGCAGCTCTGACATTATTATCCCATACCTAAATGTAAAAGACAAGATGGGAATAGTTTACATAATGATCTTTTTTCATGGCTTTTAACCTCTTGGTTCTGCTCATTTAACTGTATGCTACTTTATGCATGTTACGGAATGTATTTTTCCTACTAAATGATACATTGCCTTTAGCCTCAGCTGTAGATAAAAAGGGACTTGTAAGGCAAGTTTCTTCATGTTATAGGCAAAGCAAGTAAACAGATAAAGGCTTACAGATGAAGCAGGTAAAACTGGTGCAGGAGTATGAGAAGAGGTCAAAGGAGCAAAGGGCAAAGAGATAAGATTGTAGGTTATATACGAATGACAGAAGAAGTGCTGGGTATATTAGCAAACAATATCAAATTCCTATAAATAAGCTGGTATCAGGAAAGGTGTGGTGTGCATCCCTAATCATATAGAACTTCCGGCACTCACCAGGTGTTAAGATTTGTAAAGGAAGGTTAGGTAAGTGTTACAATGTTCAGGACAGTTGAAAGGGGCATACACAGAGATACATTTTTTACAACAGCCAAGATCAGATGCTTTCACTTAGGTTCACAGATATGTACTATGCCTAGCTGCTCTTAAGGGCAATTTTAAACCAAGCCAATTTCTCTCTCAATAGTGAGAGTCAAACCCTATACCCTGTGTCTGTTAGGTAAACATCTTAACCATTATACCACCCCACTTGGTAGATTGAAGACCCTGCATAGGTCACATGATTCACACTCTTGCTTCCTGAATATTTTAAATGAACGTCATCTCCTCTACTCTGTGAAATGCCCCTTTTTTATTGAAACTGTAATAATTTTCTATAATTCTACACATATTTCGAAGTTTAACTAGACAAGAAGTATATCTCTGTGTCTTGCACCATAATATAGTAACACGTGATTTCAAGCACTGAACCCATTTATCAACTATTCTAAGCAGCATTTTGATAGGGCTTAATACTGATGGCTTATAGCTGTTCAGATTGTAACTGTCAACATTCAAAGTAGCAATATCAAGATTCGTACAGTGAAGTAGCTCTGACATAGAATTTGGATTACTAGATTTGTACATCTAGTTAGCTCTGGCATAGAACTTAGATCAGTAGATTCATACATCTAGGTAGCTCTGATATAGAACTTGGACCAGTAGAATCATATGTTTAGGTAGCTCTCCCATAGAACTTGGATTGGTAGAACTGGATTCAGCAGCTGCAGTCTGTTTTGGCAACTTCATTGCAATTTTTTAATAAATCTTGATTAGTATTAAGTGTTTCCTGATTTGTGTAGTTAGCAAGGACTCCTTCTGTACCACTGCATTATATCATCATGCCAGTATAGGTGCTCAGTTGATTATAATGAGTAACACTAGCCTGGATGGTACTTTGAGGCCCAAATTCTCATGTAGGACTGTTCTGATCATCTCTCCATCCTTCAAAACACATGCATTGTTTGCCATTTGCCTGTTTGTAGTAGAAATTTATTTCTTCAGCTATCTACTTTGTAACACTTGTCTGGTCTCTGGAACTAATAGGAGACTGTGGTAAGGAGTTCTGATCATAACATTCTGTTGGTGAAATTAAAGAGCTGTGTTTCTGTATTCTAACATGGATGAATAAGTCATTTTATTTAAATAATTCTCTCTACTTATTCATTTGATAGAGGGCGATTGAGGGCATTATGGACTTGAAGTTGTGTCATTGAATTCCCAGTTAAATAAAAGATTGAAACTCTCAGGTGGAAAACTGAATACTGTCAGGTGCTGGCTCTTTGTACTTTGTCATTGCATGTAGGACGTAAGTCATGCACCTTCATAAGCATTCAGCTGTGTAGTTGTATAACACTAATTACTTTACTACCCTTGAGCTTTAATTAAAACAGTTCGTCAAAGAAGTGTGGTTTAAGTTATAGCTGTAACTACTTGGTCCAACCTACCATGCTGTCAGACATCTTGTGTTCATTCTTGCTATAGGTTATCTCTTAGCAGCTTTCACGTCTGATCGCGTCTCAGTCGACAGCGATACATGTGATATAATATAGTAACCCCAAGTCTTTGTCTAGAAAGTCTTATTTACATTCCTTTAAGTATGCAGTGTGCATCTGTTGTTCTTCGTGTTTCACTGTTGCAGTCATTACATTTGGGTAATCTGCTGGCAGGTTGCCCTCAGTCGGCCTGAATAACAAAGTCTTGTGTCCTATGTCGGTTGCTGTCTCCTCTTCCATGATGTCAGGTCATCAGGGGTATAAAACATGCAGCCGACGCCATTTTAATCAGTCTTTCTTGCCGCATGGTGCCAGAAGCAGTTCGCAAGTGCCGGTCGGCCGACTCCTGAAATTTTCGTTTTCGAGTTTCAGAACCAAGGTCTTCAAACTAAAGCTAAGTACCCTGTTGGGGAAACTTTTTCTTGCTCCTTACCGATGTCAGTAAAAGTTAATAATTGCATTACTTGTGAGAAGCAAATACCTCATAAGGATTTTCATTTGTACTGTATTCCTTGCCATAGGCCCTGACCACAACGTACCTTGCTGTCAGTTTTGTGCTAAATTAACCAATGCACTATTAAGTGTCGGTATAGTTTTGCTTCTAAATATTTTGGTTCAAGATATAACTACCCTGAAATGTCGTCGGTTAGCAATCCGACTACCGGAGTTCACAAAAAACGCAAGGAAAAAGACAGAGACAGACCGTCGAGGTCCAAAACCAACGACAAAGCTTCTCCTAAGCCAGTTGTCGGTTCGCCGGTACTCAGTGAGGCACTTTCGTAGCCCCTGATACCCGCTACGTTTGATTCGCAGGCCTCTACTGAGACCCATTCGGAGTCCGGTATGCCATGAGATTCGCAGAGTATTGAAGCTGCGGATGTCTCTCCCTTGGATGGGTCCGGAGACGCTGAGCCAATGCCATCAACAAAAACAAGATCAAAAACAACTTCTATGTCTAAAAAACCGACACATGAGCCATGTGCTTAGGCCCCTATGCTTGGAAAACAAAGGATCAAAATGGCTGAGGATTTAATTACCTTGATCGGGCCCCCCCCCCCCCGCTAAGAGACCTGGGCAAGGAACTGATTCTGAATCTTCAGATCAGGTTTCCATTTCTTCTGATCAGGAATTTTCTATTCCACCTTATGAGGATTCTGATGCAGAGAGGAATCCATCCCATCTGCATCTCCTCCTGAGGATTACTCTTTTGGAGAGACTTTGCATACTTTAAGGGAACATTTTCACTGGGAGAGTCAGGACTTTTCTGAATCAAAAAAGAGGCGTAGGGATTTCCTTCTTCTACCTCAGCATAAGCCTTTGGCAATACCTCCTGTATTAGACATTGTGGATGATGTGTTCTCGGAATCAAGCATGGCTCCTGATTCCTTGCCTCTGGCTCCTAGTAAGCTAGACAGATGTTACAGGGTTCCTGACTTCCACAAATTTCTTTTCAAAAATCCTGCTGCTGATCCCGAGACTATTTCTCAGGGTCTCACGGGTGTTAAGGCTTCTACAGCTAAAAATTCGACCCCTTCTGATAGAGATTCCAGGGCGCTGTATAGATGGGATATGAAGGTTTATACGTCTGCAACCTTGGCAATCCGGGCTTTAAACTGCCAGTTTCATATGCTTAAATATCAACAGCATGTTATGGGCTTACTGAAACAGAAAATGATGTTGATTTCTGATTGTGTGGAAATAGAGTTACAGGATTTATTGCATGCAGCAGAACAGGTTGGAAAGCATACTTTGCAATGTGGTTTTGATTCCATGGAGGCCTCTTGTAGGGCCGCCGTTACTGGATCTGTGATAAGAAGGCATGCCTGGCTCAAGGAGAAAAATCTGCCTGATCATGTTAAAGCTAAATTGTTGGATGCCCCTTTAAAGCATGATACTCTGTTTGGTAATAAGGCAGAAGATGTTTTAAAGAAAATGGAAGACAAAGCTAAATCTATGCAAACTGTAAAAGATTTTTTTGCAAGTGCAGCCACCCAGGTTCAATAGGCACTGGCCTACTAAAAATTGGACCTTTCCTGTGTCCAAAAGAGCCACTCAGGGCAAACCAAGGCTCTCAAAAGGCTCCAGATATCAGTCACAGGGATCTTAGAGGTCAAAGCAATGGGGTGCCTCCACCTCCAAATCTGGAGGTAACAAAGCACAACCCTACAGTAAGCAGTCTCAATGACTTTCCTCTACCATCTCCAAGCACTTATCTTTTGGCAGCCCCCTTGGGGGGAAAACTAGCACTTCATGCTCAAAATTGGCAGTTAATTACCCAGGACAAATAGGTATTAAACATTGTATCCCAGGGGTACAGATTTCATTTCCATACTTTGCCAATTCCAAATGGATGGCCGGATCTGCCACAAAACCAGTGGGCAGAGGCCCAGAAACAAGTCATGTCCCTCATGGATATGGAGGCTATTCAGCCGGTACCAGAAAATGAAAAAGGACAATGATTTTATTCTAGACTTTTCCTGGTACCCAGGAAAGACAATTCATGGCGTCCAATACTGGACTTATTGATTCTGAACACGTTCCTGGACATTCCAAAATTCAAAATGCTGACTTTACAACAGCCACTACCTATGCTAGGCAAGAATGCTTGGTTAGTAACTCTAGACTTAAAAGAGGCATACCTGCATATCCCAATAAGGGAATCTTGCAAAAGATACCTCCGCTTCAAAGCAGGCTTTTTGCATTACCAATTCTCTGCACTGCCCTTTGGCTTATCTATTGTGCCCAGGGTCTTTACAAAGTGCCTGGCACCAGTAATTGCACTCTGCAGACAAAGAAACATTCAAATTTATCCTTATCTGGACGATTGTCTCATTCAGTTAGAGGACAAGGACACTCTTCTTCAACATCTGGCATTTGTAAAAAGGCTCCTAGCATGCCCAGGCTACACCATAAACGAAAATAAATCACAACCAGTACCCTCTCAAATAATTACATTCCTGGATGCAAGCTTGAATACAACTGCCCAGATGGCTTACCTCATGCCAGACAAACAATTGCAATTGACAACATACTTCAAACAAATTGCAACAAAACCCAGTTATCTGCAAGACAAATTCTGCAGGCTTTGGGGTGCATGGCATCTTGCATTCTACTAATTCTATATGTGAGACTGCATATGAGGAAACTTCAATGGTACCTAAAAAGTTTATGGAGTCACCATTGTCACAGCCTGGAAACAATGATCCCTCTCATTCCCTGCCTACAACAGGAGTTTCTTTGGTGGGCAGAGGTATGTCACCAAAACAAGGGACTGTCATTCACTCTACCCCCTGCCACCCAAATCCTAATTACAGACGCATCAGACTATGCTTGGGGGGCCCACCTGGCAGGGAGGTGCATACAGGGCAAATGGAGCCCAAACCAAATGCATCAACCAGAAAGAAATGCTAGCTGTTCAGAATGCTCTGACAGCCTTCAAGGACTTACTTCATCCAGGACAACTACTGATAAAGATGGACAACATCACAGTTATGTGGTACATAAACAAACAGGGGGGTACCCATTCCTACCCCCTCTGCAGACTAGCCATGGCCTTGTGGAACACAGCCTTGACTTACCAAATCCATCTTCAAGCTCAATTCCTGCCATGAAAGCAAAATACTCTGGCAGATGACCTAAGCAGAAATCTTATGGACCCGCATGAATGGAAACTTGATCCACAAATCTTCAACATGTTAATGAAATGGGGAAGCCCAGACATAGATCTGTTTGCCTCTCCCCAAAACTATCACTTGGCCAAATTCTGCACGAGAATGCATCACAAAAAAGCATGGAAAGTGGATGCTCTATCCTTCAGCTGGAAAAACCTATCAGTCTGTGCCTTTCCCCGTCTGCCTCTACTCTCCAAGGTCTTACTAAAAGTCAGACAGGAAAAAACAAAAATGATTTTAATTGATCCGGACTGACCTTGCCAACACTGGTATCCACTTCTAAGGAATATGTCACACCTTCCTCTGTGGTACCTGCCTCAGACACATCACCTACTGTCTCAGCAGAACTATCAAATTCTGCACACTCAGGTCCAAACTCTGAATCTTGCAGCATGGTTAATAAACTAATTATTCAAACCACATCTCTCAGTAAACCTGTGATGGATGCCATTTTGGAAGCCAGAAGGCATAGTACTAGAAAATCTTATGCTGATAAATGGAAGAGATTCTGTGCTTGGAACCAAGCACAGGGAATAGACACAGCAAACCCCAATATTCCTCAGATTTTACAATACGTAATTGAGATGCTTGACAAAGGCCTATCTTTTTCTTCAGTAAAAATCCATGCCTCTGCCATTTTGGCTCATTACAACACAGAGCCTCCTCTCTTTTCTCATCCACTGCTAAAAAGAGTATCTCAGAGGGGCCAAAAATGTAAGGCCTCCCAGGAGAGCACCAACTCCCGCATGGGACCTTAATTTTGTGCTGGAAAAACTCACCCTACCTCCTTTTGAACCAGCAGCTACTGTGGATATAAAATTTCTTTCTTAGAAAACAGCTTTTCTTTTGGCAGTCACTTCAGCTAGAAGGGTTTCAGAACTACAGGCTCTCGTGGCAGTGGAGCCTTTCATTATTTTTTACCCGGACAGGGTGGCCCTCAGGACCAATCTTTCCTTTATGCCTAAGGTGGTATCCAGTGTGGCTCTTAACCAAACCATTCACCTGACAACTTTTTTCCCAAATCCGCAGAGCAAAGGGGAGCAGATTCTGCATTCATTGGATGTACACAGACAACTAAGATTCTACTTGAACAGGACAAAATCTCTAAGAAAGTCTGAGCAACTACTGGTAGCATTTGCTGCAGGATCAGAGGGGAAGACTGTATCAAAGCAGACTATTTCTAAATGGATAAGCCACTGCATTCGTTTCTGCAAGGATTTCCTGTCCTTGCATATTTAAACTGGTGCATGTGAAATAATTCCTGCTTTAAAACTTCAGCTTGGCAAGCTAAGAACTTGGTTATATTCAACTGGACGTATAAGAGAATTTAAGTACCTTTTTATGCACTTTTTCTTTTAAAAAATACAGTATTTAAATTGATTTAAACTGTGTATGAAGGAGTGTTGAAGGAATTTTTAACTGGTTATTCTGCTCTTCAGTAACTTGAACTAAAAGCTAGTGTTGGCTGAATTTTGTTATTTGCTAGTAATTACAGGTGTGGGGGTAGCCACATTCAGTGATTTCCTGTCCTTGCATATTTAAACTGGTGCATGTGAAATAATTCCTGCTTTAAAACTTCAGCTTGGCAAGCTAAGAACTTGGTTATATTCAACTGGACGTATAAGAGAATTTAAGTACCTTTTATGCACTTTTTCTTTTAAAAATACAGTATTTAAATTGATTTAAACTGTGTATGAAGGAGTGTTGAAGGAATTTTTAACTGGTTATTCTGCTCTTCAGTAACTTGAACTAAAAGCTAGTGTTGGCTGAATTTTGTTATTTGCTAGTAATTACAGGTGTGGGGGTAGCCACATTCAGTGATTTCCTGTCCTTGCATATTTAAACTGGTGCATGTGAAATAATTCCTGCTTTAAAACTTCAGCTTGGCAAGCTAAGAACTTGGTTATATTCAACTGGACGTATAAGAGAATTTAAGTACCTTTTATGCACTTTTTCTTTTAAAAATACAGTATTTAAATTGATTTAAACTGTGTATGAAGGAGTGTTGAAGGAATTTTTAACTGGTTATTCTGCTCTTCAGTAACTTGAACTAAAAGCTAGTGTTGGCTGAATTTTGTTATTTGCTAGTAATTACAGGTGTGGGGGTAGCCACATTCAGTGATTTCCTGTCCTTGCATATTTAAACTGGTGCATGTGAAATAATTCCTGCTTTAAAACTTCAGCTTGGCAAGCTAAGAACTTGGTTATATTCAACTGGACGTATAAGAGAATTTAAGTACCTTTTTATGCACTTTTTCTTTTAAAAAATACAGTATTTAAATTGATTTAAACTGTGTATGAAGGAGTGTTGAAGGAATTTTTAACTGGTTATTCTGCTCTTCAGTTATTCCCACGCACCCGCCCTGTTTTTGTTTTGGTGTTAATCTTAGTGGCATTGAAACTGCCCGCCCCTCAGCCTGCCTCTGGGCCCATCTCATTTGCTCACTCAACTGAGTGCAGTGAGATCATATTCTGATTTCAGGCACTCCTACTGTGTACAAAGAGAGCATCTGGGAAATAGAAAAAAAAAATAAGCTTATTTCCTGCCTTTCTTGTTAAGTGGTACAGACTATTTGTAGGCTTCTGAGCCCCAAGCCCTTCTGTGTTTGAGGGAAGCCTTCTAGCTTGTTTTTTTTTTTCTTGTAACTAGCCAGTTTTCTAGTTTCAGCACTCAAATCTGTTTCTTTGATCTCAGCACTTGTTCAGAAAAAAAAAAAAAAAAAAAAATTTCATCTGCTTTTACTGTACTTGTGTTTTACCTACTTCTTTTTACTTTTGCATCATCTTAAAATACTCAATTGTATTTATTACTGCTTGGTGTAACTCATTCTAAGCCTTTTGGTTTAAACACTTGGGCTTCGGACCAGTTAGTTGTTTTGCACTGAGAGGTTTGTGGTCTGCACTGTTGTGGCAGAACAGGTAGCTTACATCCTTCTAGGTTGAGAACTGCTGATTGAGGGCTCAGTGTCTGTTATTCTAAAAGTGTATTAATTCTGGTTTAAGCACTTGGGCTTTCAAGCCAGTTATTTTACATTAAGAGGGTTCGTGGTCTGCACTCTTGTGGGAGGAGAGGCTGGACTCTGCCCTTCTGAGCTGGGAATTTCTGGTTAAAGGCTTATAGTGCATGCATATCTGAACTGTTTCTTACTGAAGTTGGTGCGCCTTGTTTGCTGTGGCATAGACTGGATTCGGGCCTGCTGGATCTAGCTTTGTTTGTGTAACTTGAGCACTAATCCAGACATTCTCTAAAGTATTCAATGGTATTTATTACTGCTTGGTTGTAACTTGATTAAAGTGTAGCTATCATTCAAGTCTTTTGGATTAAGCACTTGGGCTTCAGACCAGTTGTTTTACATTAGGAAGGTTTGTGGCAAGCACTGTGGTGGCAGGACAGGTAGCTTTCATCCTTCTAAGTTGGGAACTGCTGATTGAGAGCCCAGTGTCCAAGTGTATTAGTTCTGGTTTAGGCACTTGGGCTTCAGGCCAGTTATTTTACATTAAGAAGGTTCGTGGACTGCACTCTTGTGGGAGAAGAGGCTGGACTCTGCCCTTCTGAGCTGGGAATTTTCTGGTTAAAGGTTTATAGTGCCTGAATATTTGAACTGTATCTTACTGAAATTGGTTCACCTTGTTTGCTCTAGCATAGACTAGATCCAGGCCTACTGAATCTAGCTTTGTTTATATACTTGTTGTTTGTTTGCTTGTTATTTCCTGGAAGCTAATTCACCTAATACGCAACTTCTCAGCTTCTGTGGATCACTAGTGATATCTGCATTGCTTACTGTACTTATTTCCTTGTTTCACTTGAAAGAAAGTTACTGTTTGTCGTTTTGCATTTAGTTACTTGTATCACATTGCACTCAAGTTACCTGGCACTTGCTCACTAAAGCAATTATATAAGTCAGCACTAAAAATTAAAAGCACTACACCCTCACTCCCCACTGGCCCTTGTTTTCAATTAAGGATTTCCCAATATTATTCTAGCATGTCCAAAGGTCAGTTGTCAATCTCCTCTCCGGTCCAGCTGGTGAATCTGGGAATCTTGAGGCAATGTTATAACTGCCTCATGTACACAGACAACCCTCTCCTCCTCCCACATAACACAAATACTTGCGAGAGATGCAGCTATTTAGCCAAACTGGAGGCTGAGCTCTCTCAACTCAGGACTGGCAAGACCAGACAGGAGGAGAAGGCAACTACACACACCACAAAACCAGCCTCACATAATGCTACCACTCCACTGAATCAAACACATAAACACACAAAGACATACTCGAGGCTCTGAGTAAAAATTTACCTAAACAGCAGAGGCCTCCAAAGCAGACACCCAAACAACTGCTACCTCAAGACACCCCACAAGCAACACATAAACCACAAAAGCAGTGTGCAAAGCAGTCACAGCCCTTAAGGCCAAATACAACACCAAACATACTTGTCATAGGTGACTCCATAGTCAGACACACTGACGTCCCACTCACCAGGCTGAACAAGGAGAGGGTCACAGTAAGCTGCCTATCGGGCGCTAGAATCCGCCACATAACACAAGCACTCGGGTCACTCCACAGCAAGTACAAATATGACAGAGTCATTGTCCATGCTGGTGTGAGCGACCTGAGACGTACCTCCCTGGACTGCATGAAAAGAGACATAGAGGAGCTCTCTGATTATGTAGCCCAGGCAGGTATGACCCTAACCCTGAGCAGTATCCTTCCTTCACCAAGAATGATGCCACAATATAGAGACAAGATGATCAGCTTTAACAATTGGCTTAATGTCTGGTGTCATTCAAAGGGGATCCAGTGTCTGTCTGCCTGGGATGACATGCTTGACAAGCCACGCTGCTTCAAGGGACGGCTTGCACCTGTCACCCTGGGATTCTGGATATTGGCTAAGGCTCTTGCCACCCCATAGTGCCTTTTTAGGCAAGGCTCAAATTCTAAACCTACCACCCTAGAAAACAAAAATGGGAAGAAATTGAGGTAATGCTGCTCAATGCCAGAAGTCTAAATCTCAAAATGCACGCACTCGAGGCCCTTCTCAGTATGGAGAACATCGATGTCTGTGCTGTAACTGAAACCTGGTTCAAGGCTCCTGAGAGCACCCGGCACTATTAGGTTTTACCTCATATCATGCGTTCCGGCCCCAAAACCCGGACCACTCCACAAAAGGAGGGGTGTATCCATATTCATAAAGGATACTCACACCTCCAGGTTGGTGGCAACGCATGAAGCTTGAAACCATCCAGGTGCAACTAACAATAGGCAAAACTGCTCTACAAATTGTAGCATGCTACAGGCCACCCTCTCAAACTCAGGAACCCCACACAGCCTTCCTGAAGACACTGGAGAGTATAAATGTATCTCCAAACACCATCATATTGGGTGACTTCAACTACCCGAATATAGACTGGGAACATTACTCAAGCCCTAACTTTCTAGCCCAACGGTTCCTGGAGTTCATAAATTCAAATGCCATGGAACAGCTAGTCACTGTTCCCACGAGAGGAGAAAATATACTAGATCTCATTGTCACAAACATGGGGACAAAATGCTCCACACCGAAGTATATCCCTCATTGGTGAGATCTGATCATAAACTAATCTCACTGGAAATCCACATCCCCCATCCCAAACAAAAGACCATAGTGAAGAACTTCTCTAAAGCAAACTTCACACTACTCAAGACTGGTGTGGTATCCTTCAAGGCCCCTGAGTCAGAGGAAACCACAACCCAAGCTGGAAGCCCTTACAAATGCCTTCTATGAACACCTCCAGGACTGCATGGATCAGGCAATCCCAAATAAAACCAAGACTCTTTCCACAAAGGGCAAATGTCCAGTCTGGTGGACCCCAGCCATTAACAAACTTTACAATAAGAGGAGAAAGCTATTACATGATAGAACAAAATCCATAAAAGGGAAGTCACCCCTGATCATTATTAGTAAAAAATACGAGCACTCATAAAATCAACTAAGGCCAATTTTGAGAGAAAATTGCCATGGATTCAAAGGACAATCATAAGGCCTTTTTCAGCTATGTTAGGAACCTGGGTGGAAACTCACAGATATGCTCAGAATTAGTCCAAAATGATACAAAAATCACTGAACCCACAGACATTGCCAACATACTGGCAGACAGGTTCAGTGCAAACTTCACCCCTCTCCCCTAAAGGAGAGATAACTATCCCAGCCGAGTGTAGCCTCCCGGACATCTCAAATGCGCAGGTGAAAGCTGCTCTCTCTAAAGCTAAAAACACAGCATCAATGGGACCGGATGGTGTCCCCGGCTGTGTGCTACACGAGCTAAATGAGGAATTAAACCCGCACATAAGGCAGCTGTTTAATCTCAGCCTTACCACAGGATACGTGCCCAAGGAGTGGCGTGACGGCAACTGTGGTCCCACTCCACAAAGGTGGCTTCTCTACGGACCCTGGTAATTACCACCCCATAAGCTTAACAAGTCTAGTCTGCAAAGCTATGGAGAGGATCATAATGGAGCTCATAAACAAACATATAGGGACTTGCAGACATTGGATCCGACCCAGTTTGGCTTTGTCAAGGGAAGATCATGCCTTTTGAACTTGGTCGACTTCTTGAAATAGTCACCAAGGCCATTGATGAGGAAAGG
This sequence comes from Protopterus annectens, assembly GCF_019279795.1. NCBI lineage: Eukaryota > Metazoa > Chordata > Ceratodontiformes > Protopteridae > Protopterus > Protopterus annectens. The sequence continues at coordinate 25,158,066 of NC_056749.1, forward strand.
CAGTCCATACAGCCTACCTTGACCTTGCAAAGGCTTTCGACACAATACCCCACTCGGGTATTGTAGAAAAACTTACCAGCTTAAATGTAAACCCATATGTCACAAGATGGGTTGCAAACTGGCTTAAGGACAGAACCCACAGGGTTAGAGTTGCTGGCGCTGTGTCAGACTCCAAGCCGGTCACAAGTGGTGTCCCACAGGGCTCGGTCCTTGGCCCCTATTGTTTGGCATCTACTTCTCAGAAGTACAGGCCAACATGGGAGGACTTTGGCTGACAAAGTTTGCAGATGACTGCAAACTGGGCCATAGTGGAAAGTGCATCGGACACTGATATCCTTCAGAAGGGACTCACGGAAACAGATAGCTGGTGCCAGAGCCATGGCCTGAAGTTAAACGCCAAAAATGTATAGTCATACCCTTTGGGAAAAACAAGGTAACCCCAAGCTACCATATAGGTGGCAATCCACTAAGCACAGAAGAGGTTATCAGGGACCTGGGGACCCAGGTTGACAGTGGCCTTTCTTTTGACACTCACATTGCTAAAGTGGTTAGAAAGACCTTCTACATTGCCCACCTGATCATGAAGGGATTCACATCCAGATCTAGTGAGGTCATTGTTCCCCTGTACTCTTCACTTATCAGACCAATGATCGAGTACAATGCCCCATTCGGGATGTATCTCACCCGACATCTGCAGCAATTGGAGAGACCCCAAAAGTTCCTCACCAAAAGGATAAAGGGACTCCAAAATCTGTCATATGCTGCCAGATTGAAGAAACTCCAGCTCTATTCAGTCGCATACCGTCTGCTCAGAGGTGACATGTGCCTGACATACAAGGCCATGTCCAACCCGGAATTAATGGACATGCTCCACCTCAAAAAATCCAAATCCACCAAAACCACTAGAGCAAGCGACTTAAACCTTAGCACGGATATAAATAGGGCGTGCTGGAGGGATAGATTTATCACTCAGAGACTCCCTATGCTGTGGAATAAAATCCCGGTCCATGTGAGGCAGAGCACCTCGCTGACGCTGTTCAAGAGAAATCTAGACCTGTGGATGGGAGATCGTAGGTTTACCCCGGGAATCATCTCTGGGTCACTGCTGGACAGAGGCACAACAAACTAATGGGCACAGTATTTTTTCATATAAGGGGTGGCGTAAGCCACAATAATTTGGGCTAGGCTTATAAATGCCTTAGGGCAGATAGCCTAGTATAAACCTATGAACCTATGAACCTATGCTATTTGCACCATGGTAAACCTGTGCCAAAGGGGATCAGGTCCCATTCCTCCAGGGCTGCCTGTACTTCAGCAGCTTTTCTCAGAGGGGTCCCTACCAAAGACATTCTAGAAGCTGCTACTTGGATCTCTGTTCATACATTCACAAAGCATTACCATTTACCTCTCTTCTCTAAATTCAGGGCAGGCTTTGCCACTGCAGTCTTGCAGGGCCTTATAGCTGCTCCTAATGCTGTTTAGTTCCATCCTCCCATCCATAGCTTTGGGATTCTACCCAAATGTAATGACTGCAACAGTGAAACATTAAGAACATAGTACAGTTGTGTACACTTACCATAAATGTAGATGTTCAAGTGTATTCACTGTTGCAGTCCAGGTTACCCACCCGCCATCCCCCTTTCTATACCTTTTCTTTCCTTCACTATACTCAAAAGCCTTTGTGGTGTATTTGCTTTTAGTTGAATGTAAATTTTATGTTTCTAAGGTGCATTTATATATATTTACTGTTTGTTTATATATTTTTGCTCCCCATTTGGGGGGCATCTGACATTTGGGGCAAGTAAAACTGATTAAAATGGCATTGGCTGCATGTTTTATACCCCTGACGACCTGACGTCATGGAAGAGGAGACAGCAACCGACGCAGGACCCAAGACTTTGTTATTCAGGCCGACTGAGGGCAACCTGCCAGCAGATTACCCAAATGTAATGACTGCAACAGTGAATACACTTGAACATCTACATTTATGGTAAGTGTACACAACTGTACTTTTCCCTGGCTTGTACTACATTTACAGATCATGCCTCTGCAGTGCTAATAATAATCTTGTAGCTGTTTTATGTAAAGAAGAAAGATATCCAAAATGTAGTACTTTTTCCTCATATGTTCATTCATGGAGCTTTTGGTGTCTGAAGACTGTTGCTAGCTGCTCATTCAGCACATGCATAGCATGTTTGTATATCAGTTAGTGTCTGAAATGCATATGTAGCATGTCTGGCTTCTTGTAATTAAACCCCTCTCACTTGCTGACTTGCATCAGCTTATAGGGTTGTGGATAGTGTCTTTTTAAGTAAACCATATACTTCAAAAACAGAGATAAAAAGATAAATAGAACACAGATTTTTGTATTTAAAAAGTAAATTGATTGGGAGTACTGTCATGTCATAGTATTGAGAGCTGATACTAGGATCAGTAACCTTTTAGCAACTAGAAACTCTTTTGTTAATTTGTTGGCCAATGACATATTGCATCATGCTGTATGATCTCTGACAGATGCAGAATAAACTCTGACATGCACTGTGACACTCCTAAGAATTGCATGATAGGTCATCTATCAGTAGAGCTTTATCAGTAGCGCTTTGCATGTTCAGAATTGTATGAACTTCATCAGCATCTGGTGGATGACCATCCCATCCTTTAAAATTCTATCATTTGGAAAGCTCTAACTTGATTAGTCATCTGCCATGACCCAGCTGTGCAGCATCACATATGAGAATGTTATCAGTGATATTAGACAGTCCTATACCTCAGTCCTATTACTATAACTCTCCAGAACGTTTTTAGTACACATGAGAGCTCAAAGGGTAGTCTTAAAAATCTGTATCTAAGTAAGGTCATAGCAGAAGTACTGAGTCTAGAACTTAGTTCATACAATGAGATTTTCTAAAGTCATGGTTTGCTTTATTCTCTGGAAAGATTATGGCATAAAGCAGAGTTGCACTAATTTATCCAGTATCAGTACTCTGAAGCAGAAAATGCTTCTTTTTTTTAAACAAAAAACATCTTTATTAAATTATCACTTATGACAAGCAATCATACATTTATATAAATGAATAAACCAAACTGACATTTTCAGTTGCATAAATTATACATTACATATTCATACTTCTCAACCTCTTAGTGCAGGAAATCTGGACAAAGCCAGAGGTAATGTGGGTTAAAGGCCCAAAAATAGGGACATATTTTAAATATTGCTCTTATTAACTTAGATAGTTGCTAGAAAAGCAGCATTTGTGTTGGCATACATTTTCTGAAGAACACGGAGTCTGAAATTCATGTGCATGTCATTATCTAGTAACTTTAATCCTTGGCTTATCACAGTGATTTGTCAAAAAAAAAAAACAGGTTTTGTGAGGAAAAGACCAAAAATACGAGGCAAAAATCTGGACAGTCTACGAAAATCTGTACAGTTGAGAGGTATGTCCCTTAAACCTCATTCCTCCTCCAAAACTTTATTCTGTATGTATTGCTCCCACAAGTCCCATTTTTACTATGTCATTTCCTGCCACCATTTTCTAAAGATCCCAGTTCCTGTTGTTTATCTCCGTCACTATATTCACTACTTCTAGTACGGTTGGTTTAGACTTTGATTTTCATTTTCTAGTGATTGTTTTTTTGTCAGCCACCAGAATTAAACTGAGCAAGGCCTTACCATGTCTAGACAATTCCGACGCTGCATCACAGCTCAAATAAATTATTTCCTCAGGTACACCAATTTGTCACCCAGTATTTCTGATAGAGTAGTTTGGAGGGAATTTTTAAATTCGGCCAAGTCATTATACTCCACAAAATATGATGTCCTCCTGCTCTCATGTTGCAGTAGTCAACACAATAGGGAGGTTGCTGCCTGCAACACCAGACATCCGGCCAGTATACCAAAGTCTTAGGAGCAGGGATACATGTAACGTATTCGTTCAGAGCCATAAACTGACATAGGCCATAAAAGTGATGTCTGAACATACCCCCCTCAGAATTATTCTGCCACAGTGAACGTCGGACTCCTGTTCACCAGTTTAGGAAGCAGATCGCTCATTATCTAGTTGACCACTACAGATAAGGACCCTGTTGTTTTTTCCTTTTGTTTCTTGCTAGTTTCTCAGATGTACATGTCCACTAGAAAGGGGAATTGTGCTTGTGGGAGACAAATTCCTCATAAGGACACACACACAAAGTGCATTTTCTGTTTAGGCAAGGCCTACGACCATACGTCCTGCGCCATTTGTAAATTCTTTGTTCCTAAGACTCTCCGCATACATCTGACCACATTAAAACTGTACCTAGAAAATCAAAGGCTCCAGCATTTCGTGCTCAGCATGGAGGGTGGGGTAGGCACGTCCAATGAGCCGCCTCAGAAAAAGGCCAAGAAAATCAGGCTGGATTCTCACGCTACACCTCAGGCATCTGGACAGATTCTTGAGGCAGATGAAAGCCTCTTTTTAGACCTCTGTTTCCCAACCAGGCCCAGGAACCTCTGTGGAAGCTGGTATGGTAGAAACAATGAGTATGTCTGCTGAGGTTAATCAGCCATCAGATCCTAATGGTGGAGGGGAACCACGGCTTGTACAGTCAGAAAGGCCTACTCCTTCCCTACCATCCACCCAGACATCGGCTCCTAGACATCCTCAGCCTTCTGCCCTTTAAAGAGGAAATAAGTTTATACCTCCTCAACCCTGGCTATTAGAGCTCTCAATTACCAAACCCACATGGCTAGGTATGTCCTGTAAACCCTTTCCAAAGCTACTACTTTCCTCTCTGAGGTCCTAAATCACCAATAAAAACCCAACTAAACACCCTACTTTCCACAGCATCTCAGGTGACTAGGTACTCCATCAAGTGAGGCTGGGATGCTGTGGAAGCCTCCTCAAAATCTGCTGCCTCAGGTTCAGTGCTGAGAAGATATTCTTGGGTGAGACTTCAGCCCCTACCTATGGATGTGCAGACTAAACTGCTGGATGCATCCCTGGACAATAAAGCCCTTTTTAGACAGTCTTCAGCAGAACTCCTTAAATCCCTTCAAGAAAAGGGAAAAGAATTACAAAACCTGAAATATTTACTTGTGTCTCCTATCCCCTGATATCACAGAAATTATCTACAGAGAACTTTTTTTGTCAGGAGACAGCCCTCCCACTCTGCACCACCTCAAGCAAAGGGACAAAGGCAAGCTAGGAAAAGCTCTGCTGCTAGGTTTCCTTCCACCCCATTGTCTACCCATTTTTGGAGACAGTCTGACCAAGCCAGACCACTTCCACTGTGACTTGTAACCTCTAAACACCTACACCCCCCTATCCCTTTGTCTCACCCTTTCCCTACCCTCCTGGTGGAAAATCACATCAGAAAACTGTGTCCTCTCCATCATTCAGAGAGGGTACTTCATGATTTGGTGGACTATGCCCCCCTTCCAGGAGATTCCTCAACCTCCATCAAACCAAGTTCATTTTTTCCCCACCATCATTCAACAATTGCTATCTCAGGGCACCATAGAGAAGGTTCCTACTTCACAAAGAAAGAGTTTTACTCCAGAATGTTTCTGGTACCGAGAAAAGATGGTCCATGGAGTCCAAATCTGGATTTATCTTTTCTAAACCTGTTCCTCAAGGTACCCACTTTCAAAATGATTACCTTACCTCTGCTCCTACCACTTATACCAACACTAGCCTTCATCGTAGCTCTGGATTTGAAGGACGCCTACCTTCACATTCCAATACACCCAGATTACAGGAAATGCCTACACTTTGCAGTAGGCTTCTTGCATTTTCAATTTTCTGTATTACCTTTTGGACTCTCCACAGCTCCTTGGGTATTCATAAAGTGCTTCACACCTCTTATTGCTCTCTGCAGAACTCAGGGTATTCCAATCTCCCCATAGCTAGAGGACCTGTTACTTCTTCATCAGGACTATCAAACCTTCCTCCACCACCTACAATAGGTGATCACCACCTGACTCAGTTAGGATTCACTGTAAACAAGGAAAAATCTCACCTGATCCCCACTCAAGCCCTGGTCTTCTTGGGGTGCAGGATAAGAACAGACAAGATGAAGGCCTTTATTCCAGACCAAAGGACCATGGACCTCACCCTCTACTTCAACAAACTAATCACCCTCACAGGACCATGGACCTCACCCTCTACTTCAACAAACTAATCACCCTCACAGGACCATGGACCTCACCCTCTACTTCAACAACCTAATCGCCGTCACAGGACCATGGACCTCACCCTCTACTTCAACAAACTAATCGCCCTCACAGGACCATGGACCTCACCCTCTACTTCAACAACCTAATCACCCTCACTTCCTTGCCAGCATGAGAATTCATAAGAATATTAGGCCACGTGGCATCTCTGATACCCATGCTGCCCCGGCAAGACTCCACATGAGAAATATCCAGTGGATTCTGAAGAACTTATGGAGCCAACACACCCATCCCCTGAACACCCCTCTCCCCCTTCTTCCATGTCTGAAGAGGGAACTACAGTGCTGGATTTGTGCCATCAACCTCAGCCATGGAACCCCCTTACAGGTACCTACCCCCTACAACAGATCTCTACAGACGCCTCAGACATGGGGTGGGGATCATTGCTACTGCACAACCAAAAACAGTTCACTGTGCAGGGAATATGGTCCCCACTAAGAGAAAGAGACCATGTCAACATCAAGGAAATGAGGACACTTCTTCTAGCCCTGCAGACCTTCGAACTAGCCCTACGCCCAGGAGCCCTGGAAGTGATCACTAACAATAAGACTGTCCTGTGGTACATATACAGGGGGGGCAAGATCCTATCCTCTTTGCAGTCAAGCCACTCAGCTCTGGACCCCAGCATCATTGCTGCATATTCACTTGCTAGCAGTGTACATCCCTTCCACAGAGAATGGTATGGCAGATACTCTCAGCAGGACTTCAGCACTCTTTCATGAATGGATGCTTCACAGAGAGGTATTCCTAGATCTTATCCACATGTGGGGTATTCTGCAAGTAGATCTGTTCGCCTCCTCCCAAAACAGACAGATGCCCCAGTTTTGAACAAGGGAACCACAGCCCCAAGCATGGAAAGTGGACAATTTCTCTTTTTCTTGGGCAGGGATATATCTCTATGCCCCCCTCACTCTAATTCAGAAGGTCCTCCTGAAAATTCAGAGGGACAAACCTAACATCCTGCTGGTGACCCCCCTTTTGGCCAAGACAGCATTGGTTTCCCCTTCTCTACCTTTTAGCCAACAGCAGTCATCACAGGTTACCCCCACCGGTTAGACCTACTCACACAGGACAGGGTATCCCTAGTCCACCATCAGGTGACTAATCTCAAATTGACCTTATGGGTGATAGGGTTCTAATCCCCTTCAGGCACCTATACTCAGAGGATGTACTCATTGTTCTGTAGGAGGCCAGAAGGCCTAGTACCAGGAGAAATTATGTGTCAAAATGGAAAAGATTCTCCAGGTGGTGTCAAGAAAAACCAGGACCCTCTGAATATTCCTATACCTATGGTCCTTTCTTACTTGTGTAAGCGCCTTCATTCAGGACTAACGTATTCTTCAGTTAAGGTACACTTGTCTGCCATCTCTGTATGCCTATCTTTGATCCCTCCTTTAGCATCAAGATTTAAGATCAAGCTATTCCTGAAAGGGGAGTTCCATATCAGACCCCCCGCAAACCTGTACCTCCATCTTGGGACTTAAATTTTGTACTTGAAAAACTAACCTTGCCACCTTTTAAGCCAGCACACTCAGCATCCCTGAAACTATGCACATGGAAGACAGTCCTGCTAGTGGCCCTCACATCCACCAGGAGAGTTTCAGATATTCAGACCCTGATGGCCATCCCTCCTTACCTCACCATCCATAAGGACAGAGTCTCTCTAAGGACTAATCCTTCCTTCATGCCCAAGGTGATTAATAAGCTCACACTCACTCAGACCATTAACCTACCTGTTTTCTGCCCCCAACATCAGAAAGGACACTCCATTCATTAGATGTCCACAGACAACTTAGGTACTATTTAGTTAAATCCAGACCTATTAGAAAATCTGACCAACTGTTCATTTCCTTCCACACTAGGGCTGTAGGGAAGCCAGTCTCCAAACAGACCATTTCTTCATGGATCTCCAAGACCATTTGTACATGCTATTCTATTCATGGGAAGTTTATATGGCAATGTCAAAGCTCACTCCACTAGAGCAGCTGCCCCCTCAGCTGCCCTTTCTTTAAGGGGTAGACTACACCTTCATCCTAGAAGCGGCTACCTAGGCTTCACTTCATACCTTTACTAAGCATTGCAAATAAGATTTAGCCTCCAGGGCCAGAGCTGGTTTTGCCAGATCTGTCTTACAAGGTCTCATCGACCAGGTACCACATGCCTCCTCCCAGTCTTGTACCTAAAAGCTTTGGCCCTCTCCCTATTGTGATGAATACTGCAACATGAGAATAGAAGGACGTAGAACAGTTGTGTAAGAACTTACTATAACCTTAGATGTCCTTCTCTTCCATGTTGCAGTAGTAAAACCCTTCCTTCCTAACCCTCTTGCATCACCTTCCTTTTCTTGCTAACTACCTGTGGGGTCACAGGCCTACAGCTATTTATCCCCAGCAGCAGACACAGGTGGTAAATACCCTATAGTCTGGTCCTCATGTCAGTCTGAAGGGACTTCCTTTTTTAGCTCATATTTTCCCTTCAGGAATACTACTGTATGCGGCAGTTTATTCTAAAGGGGGGGTACATGCAAATGTCACTTTTATGGCCTACTTCAGTTTGACTCTGACCTGAGATGTCAAATGTACCCACATGCTCTAAAGACTTTGGTATACTGGTCGGATGTCCAGTGCTGCAGGCAGCAACCTCCCTATTGTGATGAATACTGCAACATGGAAGAGAAGGACATCTAAGGTTATGGTAAGATGTCCTTCTATTCCAATGTTACAGTATGCAGTACTCTACATGTGGCTTTACCCTTCTTCCTCTCCAGTTCATTCCAGCCAGGATTCCAAAGATTTTCAGTCCTTCTTGGTGCGTCGGATGTCTGACATGGTAGCAGGAACATGGGCCATAAAAGTGACCTCTGCACACACTGGCCTTCAGAACTTTTCAGCCACAAGTCGTATGTCAGGTGCTCCTGCTTCTTGTGGACATCAGATCAAGAAAAATTCAGTTAAGTACCCCGTTGGGGATCCTTTCAGTCCGACATTCCAGACTGCACAGCCAAACCTTCCTTGACCTCCCTGCTAGCTCTCACCTCTCAGGTGAATAGACACTCCTTAAGATGCAGCTATGATGCAGCTGATGCCTCAGCCAGGTCAGCTGCATCAGCTTCTGCATTAAGAAGATACTCTTGGCTGCATCTTCAGCCCCTCCCTGACGATTTCAGGGCCACACTTATTGATGCTCCTTTGGATCACTCTGCCCTGTTTGGTGGAAAAGTGGCTGACCTTTTTAAGTCCCTGCAACAAAAAGGCAAATAATTGCAGGAAACTAAAACACCTACTAGTCTTGCCCATCCCAAAGTTCCATAGGAACTACCTGGCCAAGACTCAATTCATTAGGCAAACATCTAGACCTACGTCTCCCTCCAGGTCCAGAAGACCCTCTAGAAGACAGCCCCCTCTGGCTAGAGCTTCCCCTTCCTCGAGCCAAAAGCCTCCTTTTCCAGTTAGGGCAAGGTAGTGTCTGACTACCTGCCAGTCTCTCACCCCACCCCTCCTGCATTCCACCCCCCCCCCGTCTGCCCATCTCTCTCACTGTCTCCCTGCGTGGTCACTCATTACCTCAGACAAATGGGTTCTGTCCATCATACAGAATGGTTACTTTATGACCTGGATCACCCCCCCCCCCAACAAGGCTGGGCATGCCTTAGCAACCTACCAGTCAGCTACCCCTCCTACAACAGGTACTGCAAACCTTATTAATACAAGGCACAATAGAACCAATATAGCTGAATAAAAATGGTACCAAAAACCAAACTGGCTCCGTATAAAACTCAGGTTTAATAAAAAATAATAAATAACATAACAGGGTAAGCGCTTTCACACAATAAGTGCTTCTTCAGGCAACTCATTACAAAAATGTAACAGTTTAAATAATGCATCAGTCTAATCTCATTATTACAATTAACCAATAAAAAAGATTCAAGATAAAACAATTAAAGGGCAATTATTCACTTAAAGAGGCCTCTAGCTTTCAATGCTGGTTTTATAGAGGCTCTCTCATTAATGCCTGGAAATTTATCAGCCTGCATGTCAATAATCCAAGATGGCTCACGACCCTCTGTAAAGTTTCTAAAATCACCACCCCGAGTATTTGTATCTACCATTTCTATTACCCTAAACCCAAATGTATGCTCTCTCCCATATTCAGTAAAGTGCTTGGCTAGTACATTATGTTGAGTATGTTTATACATATTATATACATGTTCTGTCATTCTTTCAAGTAAAGACCTGTTGGTCTTTCCTATATAAAAACAGTTGCAGGCTCGACATTTAGCCAAATGTATCAAATTCCTGCTATGACAATTTGCAGCAACCATAAAATAATACCTCTTAGTTGTAATAGGATGGACAAATTCAGTGAAAGGGTCTATATACATACAAAAATTACATCTATTGCAATGCCTCATAGATGAGGCATCCGTATTCATGACACTTCTCTTACCATTTTTCTAACAGTCTCTTAAGAGACTTTTTGTTCTTGAAACAAAATTTAGGTTCTTCACCCACTATAGCTCGGATATCTTGGTCAAGGTGTAAAATAGCCCAATTATTCTTGATAACATTTATAATATCTGTTACATCACTAGTATAATACAGGGTCATAGGGAGGGATTCACTAACTCAATCACTGTTCTTTTCTTTGGACTCGGACATTCTATGTGAAAAATAGGGCCTCCCTTTGCCTCTCCTGTTACTACTAGTATAATGGTCCACTTCATCGATCTCTCTCTTTTTATATCCCCTGTCCAATAACTCCTGTTTAAAACAGGTAATGTCCCATTCAAAAAGTGCATCATCATTATTTAATCTGGAAAGACGCAAAAACTGGCCTTTTGCTACGTTTTTAAAAACATGTCCAGCATGCATACTGTTCCTCTGTAACCGTATTTCTTCTACAGTCTTTTCTAAATAAAGTAGTTGTTAGACATCCTGAAGAATTAATAAATACTTTCACATCTGAGAAATCAAGCTTGTTATCTGATATATTGTATGTAAATGACAGAAATGGCTCTGTATTGTTCAGGAACTGAATGAACTCCATAATTTGTTCATAAGTCCCATCCCAGACAAAAAGAGGTCATCTACAAACCTTTTGTAAAACTTTATATGTGGAATATAGCTAGAGCCAAAAACATATTTGTCTTCCCACTGGGCCATTACAGTGTTGGCATAGCTATTGGCACAGCTACGGCCCATAGCCACGCTAACCGTCTGAAAAAACAGACGTTCGTTATACATAAATATATTACTTTTCAAAATCATCTCCAAGAACAGGCAAATCAAATCTACAGTCATAACATTATATCTGCTCTTAGAAACTAAGAAGTCTTTCACCATGTTGATACCATTTTCATGTGGAATTGATGTAAATAAAGATACTACATCTAAACTAACAAGCAAATATTTACCATCAAAAACTAGACCATTAACAGAATCATACAGGTCGCTCAAGAACTGTTTAGTGTCCCTCAACACCTGATTTTGTAGGCCAAGAATCTGCCTCAATTTCTTCTGTATGAAAATAGAGACTGGCTCTGTAATCAAGCCACTGCTAGTGACTATGGGTCTAAAAGGGGGTTTATTTAAATCCTTATGAATTTCTGGCAGTCCCTGGAACATCGGTATTAAAGGATGTTCCACTAAGAAATACTCATAAAGTTCCTTGGATATTAGCCCACTGGAATAGTAGTCATTCAGGCTAGAATTAACCCTGTCATGTGATAATTTAACATAAAGATGGTTAACCTCTGTATAGACACATGAATCCATCACCATACCCAAAACACTATCACTGTAGAACTCGGCATCCATCACCACAATGAATCTGCCTTTATCGGCAGGTTTTATGATTAATTCATTATCGTTCTGTAACTCCAGCAGAGCCTTCAGCTCTGCATCACTTAAGTTAAAGAAACTTCTTTTCATACCTCTGCTATTATATATAGTCATTAAATCATTTTCACACTTTCTCAAAAAAGTATCTAGCACTGGATGTAACTGTGGCTGAAAAACATTTTTTTTTTAAATAAAAGTTTCAGAGTTATCAGCATTACTATACAGAGTTTTAAGCATTTAATTCCTAATGAATTTCTTAATATCAATTATATTCTCACTTGCAGTAGAATTCTGGGCTGGTATAAACGATAGCCCATAGCCTAGCAAAGATATTTGAGATATAGTCATTTCTTTTTTAGAGATATTATAAATAACAGTCAATTAACCTGTCCACATGGTTTTCAGTGTCTGCTTTCCACCTTCCTCCATCAGACGCTGCCATTTCCTCCCCCTGCTTTGCAAGCATGTATGATGCATCTTCTCTCTCTGCCGTATAGGGGCGGGCAAAGAGAGTGTCTCTGTTTGACCTGTTGCATTTATAGATTTTGGGCGCACATCTATTAATTTGGAAAAAAGCGTTGGATTTTAAGAAACAGTACCAGATGCACCAGGTGCATTACATCGTTCAATGCTGTCAGTACTTCCACTATTAACATGGGTTTGTCTAATAGCAATTGAAGCCTCAGAAATAGTGGTATTAGTCACATTCTGGTTTTTATTAAGGTTCTCAGTTGCAGAGCTGATCGAATAGACATTTCTAGGCCAGGTAAAAACATTGCCCTTAGAAAAGTCAGTAGTGTCTCTGCTTAATTTCCTAGTTTTCTATGTTTTCAGTCATTGCTCATACAAGGAGACATTATCTATAACCCTGTCCATTTTTAGCAAAAAATCTTCTTTATGTGATTCCAACAAGTCAGTATACTTTATATTCACAGTCTTAGCCCATTCCTTCTCTATAGGTTTAAAATGTTCTATCAAAAGGCATATGTAGTTGAAGCTCAGTTCTAAATTCAACTGCTGCCACTTACTTAATAGACTGGGATAAGTTGCACCATAAGTCGGCATAACCAACACTCGCAATGTAGACGCTGCCATTGTAAGTGTTTTATCATGAAAAGCTCATTCTCCAAATCTCTCACAGCATCTTGTAGATAGACATCATCAACAACTGTCTGTTCACCTTCTCCAACTACAGGTTTCACCAACAGTGGATTGCCATCCATCCTCAAAAAGCTCAGGAACCAGTCTTCACCCCTCTTCCCTACCAGGAAGCGTCTTCATTTAGAAGCATGTCTTTTCTACAAGGTGATACCTCGTGGATTGTGAGTGTTGGTTATGCCGACTTGTGGTGCAGTAGCGACACATGTTGCATTTGAACATCCCATTCCTATTGGTTAAGGTCTTAGGCTTTCCCTTTAAGATGCCTTTGATGTTCAAACCTCTCCTGAACAGTATTCTGGGTATTTCTAACAAAGATTTACAAATTGAAACATCCTGGGTAATTAAATTCCAGTTCTTCAATATGAATATATGATATGAATATGAACCAATAGGAATGGGATGTTCAAATGCAACATGTGTCGCTACTGCACCCACATAAAGACAGGGATGAGATTTGTCATCAGGAATGAGGTGTTCCATATAATGGGTAGATACATCTGTAGTAGCACATACGTAGTGTATTTGGCTCAGTGTACCAGTTGTCCTGCATTCTACATTGGTAAAACTGAAAGAAAATTACAGGAATGTATATACGAACACCTGTACACCATTAGGAAAGTCAAGATGGACAATGCTTTAGCGAGACACATAGCTGAAAATCCGAGCCATCATTTTTTGTTCAGTATTATTAACCACGTGAAATCTGACTTCAGAGGGGGTCCTTCTTCCCTTCATCTGGAGAGTAGGGAGTTATCTTGGCAACTGAGGTTGGATGCTTGTCATTCACCAGGTCTCAATGGTATGTTGTCCATTACTTGCCTTTTAAAACTTAGAAGGTTGATGAGGTGAAGTTCCAAACTTCCTATGGTTTTATTGACATGCTGTATTTGTTGTTGGGAAACCCACTCTTAGGGAACGGACATTGTCGGAATAAACAAGTGATTTTAACAATCTAGTAAGGATTTATAATCTACCCTTCCTTAATACTTCTTTTATATTTATACATTGTATTAATTCTTCATAAGTTGACATCTAGTGGCAGGGCTATTCCATAGGTTTTTATTAGTCCAGTTTGAATTATTTGAATAATTCATTTTTTATTGTTATTAACTTAGAGCAGGGACTTAGTGGGTTGAGTCCATGCTATTTTGGTACTTTCTGTTTATGGCTAATCCGGGGTTTTTTAGACCAGGGACCAAATTTTAGAGCCATTTAACAGGAGTTAGTGTTACTACTGCTATCTAGCACACACCAGTAGTAAGGTGGAACATTAGCTCATACTGTATTGATTTAGATCTATGTATTAGGTTTATTATTATTATTGTATTTAAATTAGTAGTCCTGGTAATGTTGGATTATTTGGTATATAACGATATAACGTTTTATACATTTGTATGTGTTTAATTTAGAACATTAGTCATGACTGGCTTTTATTACTAGTGGCTTGTTAGGTTTTGGCGCTTTAAGGTACTTCGGGCCTTTTTTCATCTTCGGGCGAACATACGTATAGATTCAATTTAGTACTTACTGGGTCGCATATATGAGCGTGGCAGTCCATTCTTTTACCTGGGCCAGTTTCATTATTGTGGATTTATTATACCCTATCAGATTTACCAGGGCTACTGAGTCTAGCTTGTGCTTTATTATTTACATCTAACAGGTGATTTGTGTGTTTTTTTATTTCTTGTTTTTTTCATTTTTTAACGCATTATAATTACACTGGGGTGTTTGTTCACCATCTTGAACATTATTATTGTTCAGGGGCATGTTTTTATCTTCGGAGTACAGTTTAGCAGGTACCACCAAGGTTATGTTATTTTAGGTAGTGTTTTTACTTCATTTTATTTCATAGTCTTTAATAATTTTTTGTTAAAT
Source organism: Protopterus annectens (assembly GCF_019279795.1). NCBI lineage: Eukaryota > Metazoa > Chordata > Ceratodontiformes > Protopteridae > Protopterus > Protopterus annectens. The sequence goes on from NC_056749.1 coordinate 25,173,156, forward strand.
TTTTGTTAAATGCTTGATGCAACTTGGTGTTTCTAAAATGGGGGGCGTGTCAGTATCTAATTTAGTACCAATTAGTAAATGTTGACCATGTGATTTTAAACATTTTTTGTATAAAAGTTAATGGCTGTAGTGAGACACTGTTTGCTGTTTGTTCTGTGGAAGTTGGAGTGCGTTTTCCGACGAAAAGTTCATGTTTGATGCTTAAAATAAATCGCTACATTTTATAGAGACGAACTGTGTGTTTTGCCTTTCAACTTTTTAACTACCATCAAGATTTGTACTTAGCGTGTTGTTTATTTCCTTTTGGATTTCACCTGCTGGCACTGGAGCATCTACTTTTGTTTAATTATAAAACCTGCCGATAAAGGCAGATCCATTGTGGTGATGGATGCCAAGTTCTACAGTGATAGTGTTTTGGGTATGGTGAGGGATACATGTGTCTGTACAGAGATTAACCATCTTTATTTTAAATTATCACATGATAGGGTTAATTCTAGCCTGAATGACTGATATTGCAGTGGGCTAATATCCAAGGCACTTTGAGTATTTCTTAGTGGAACATCCTTTAATACTGATGTTCCAGGGACTGCCAAAAATTCATAAGGATTTAAATAAACCCCCTTTTAGACCCATAGTCTCTGGAAGTGGCTGGATTACAGAGCCAGTCTCTATTTAAATAGAGAAGAAATTGAGGCTGATTCTTGGGCTACAAAATAAGGTGTTGAGGGACACTTAACAGTTGTTGAGCAACCTATATGATTCTGTTAATGGTCTAGTTTTTGATGGTAAGTATTTCCTTGCTAGTTTAGATGTAGTATCTTTATTTACATCAATTCCACATGAAAATGGTATCAACATGGTGAAATACTTCTTAGTTTCTAAGAGCAGTTATGATGTTATGACTGTAGATTTGATTTGCCTGTTCTTGGAGATGATTTTGGAAAGTAATATATTTATGTATGACGGACGTCTGTTTTTTCAGAATGTTAGCGTAGCTGTGCCAATAGCTATGCCAACTCTGTAATTGGAAGACAAATATGGTTTTGGCTCTAGCTATATTCCACATATAAAGTTTTGCAAAAGGTTTGTAGACAACCTCTTTTTTGTCTGGGATGGGACTTATGAACAACTTTTGGAGTTCATTCAGTTCCTGAGCAATGCAGAGCCATTTCTGTCATTTACGTACAAGCAAGATATCAGATAATGAGCTTGATTTCTTGGATGTGAAAGTATTTATTAATTCTTCAGGATGTCTAGCAACTACTTTGTTTAGAAAAGACTGTAGAAGAAATACGCTGTTACAGCGGAACAGTATGCATGCTGGACATGTTTTTAAAAATGTAGTAAAAGGCCAGTTTTTGCGTCTTTCCAGATTAAATAATGATGATGCACTTTTTGAATGGGACGTTACCTGTTTTAAACAGGAGTTATTGGACAGGGGATATAAAAAGAGAGAGATCGATGAAGTGGACCATTATACTAGTAGTAACAGGAGAGGCAAAGGGAGGCCCTATTTTTCACATAGAATGTCCGAGTCCAAAGAAAGGAACACTGATCAATTTAGTGAATCTCTCCCTATGACCCTGTATTATACTAGTGATGTAACAGATATTATAAATGTTATCAAGAATAATTGGGCTATTTTACACCTTGGCCAAGATATTCAAGCTATAGTGGGTGAAGAACCTAAATTTTGTTTCAAGAACAAAAAGTCTCTTAAGAGACAATTATGTTATAAAAATGGTAAGAGAAGTGTCATGAATATGGATGCCTCATCTATGAAGTGCTGGAATAGATGTAATTTTTGTATGTATATAGACCCTTTCACCGAATTTGTCCATCCTATTACAACTAAGAGGTATTATTTTAGGGTTGCTGCAGATTGTCATAGCAGGAATCTACTATATTTGGCTAAATGTCGAGCCTGCAACTGTTTTTATATAGGAAAGACCAACAGGTCTTTACTTGAAAGAATGACAGAACATGTATATAATATGTATAAACATACTGAACATAATGCACTAGCCAAGCACTTTACTGAATATGGGAGAGAGCATATATTTGGTTTAGGGTGATAGAAATGTCTGATACAAATACTCGGGGTGGTGATTTTAGAAACTTTACAGAGGGTCGTGAGCTATCTTGGATTACTGACCTGCAGGCTGATAGATTTCTGGGCATTAATGCGAGAGCCTCTATAAAACCAGCATTGAAAGCTAGAGGCCTCTTTAAGTGAATAATTGCCCTTTAATTGTTTTATCTTGAATTTTTTTTTTATTGGTTAATTGTATTAATGAGATGAGACTGATGCATTATTTAAACTGTTACATTTTTGTAATGAGTTGCCTGAAGAAGCACTTATTGTGTGAAAGCACTTACCCTGTTATGTTATTTATTTTTTTTATTAAACCTGAGTTTTATACAGAGCTAGTCGTGTTTTTGGTACCATTTTTATTCAGCTATTTTGTTTGTGGTTATTTGATACCATTTCATTCTGAAGGATCTTTTTGTGTTTTTTTTTTATTACTATAGAACCAGTGCCTACAGAATCAAAAACTAAAGGATTCTACTCCAGAATCTTTCTGGTCCCCAGAAAGGACAGTCCATGGAGGCCTATACTAGACCTCTCTTGTCTCAAACCCTTCTTAAAAGTTCCTACCTTCAGTTTGCTCACTCTCCCTACCCTCTTTCCCCTTCTCCTACCTCAAGGTTTCATGGCAACCCTGGACATAAAGGATGCCTACCTTCACATACCAATAAAGCCCACCTTCTGGAAATACCTCAGATTTCTGGCAGGCTCATCCCATTTTTAGTTCTGTGCCGTGCCCTTTAGGCTTTCTACTGCTCCCAGGGTATTCAAAAAATGTCTGGCTCCAGTTATCGCTTACTGCAGGATAAAGGGCATCCAAATATTCCCCTACCTCGACGACCTTCTAATTCAGGCAAATGATTAGAAGACTCTTCTTCTTCACACCCAGGCCCTTCTGCTCCTCTTGCAGTGTCTATAATTTCTAATAAACTTCCCAAAATCTCATCTGGAGCCTGCACAGGACATTGTCTTCCTGGGTTGCAGAATCCGGACAGACCTTATGAAGGCCTTCCTACCACCAGAGATGGTGGTGTCCCTGACACACCACCTACTTGGTGCCCTTCAAGCTTCAGAACTGACAGCAAGGCAATTTCTGAGACTTCTGGGTTACATGGCAGCCACCATACCCATGTTGCCCTTAGCAAGACTGCACATGAGAAAACTGCAATGGTATCTTCGGTCAGTGTGGATTCAGCACTCCCATCCCCTAGAGTTCAGGGTTCTCCTCCTTCCCTGCTTGAAACAGGAATTGCACTGGTGGGTGGCTCAGGTGGCCAAGAACTCAGGCCTCCCTGTACAAACACCCACACCATCCCAGACTATACATACAGATGCTTCAGATATGGGATGGGGAGTAACTCTAGGACAAAGAAAAGTGCAAGGTTTGTGGACAGACAGGCACAAACTAGACCACATAAACGTCAGAGAAATGAGAGCAATCCTCCTTGCTCTACAAGCCTTCCAACCTTATCTAGAGCAAGGTCCTCTCAAAATATTCATGGACAACACCTCAGTCCTGTGGTATCTCAACAAATAGGGAGGGACAAATATCATTCCTCCTATGCAACTAGCTCTGGAGGTGTGGGAACTGGCAACCTCACAGGGAATTACCCTACAGGCAGCCTACTTACCCTCCCTGCACAACTCCCAGCAGGGTACCTAAGCAAGACCATCTCAAACAGCCACGAATTGATGCTTGACAAAGATGTTTTCCTGGATCTGGTCCACAGGTAGAGTATACCTCAAATACACCTGTTCGCCTCCTCCATAAACAGGCAACTTTCTGGTTACTGCACTAGGACACCCAACCCCAAGGCACTGGCAACAGATGCCTTCTCAATGTCCTGGAAGGAGAAATTTCTGTATGCCTTCCCCCCTTTCCCTTGATTCAAAAGGTGCTGCTGGAAATTCAGCAGGACTCAGCAAAAATCTTGCTGGTGACTCCCTATTGGCCAAGACAGCACTGGTTCGCCCTTCTCCTTCATTTGTCCAAGGGCAATCACCACAAGTTACCCCCCTCAGTGGACATGCTCACACAGCACAAGGGAACTCAGATACGCCCACAGTGGCAATCCCTGCACCTCACCCTGTGGCTGATAGGATTCTTATCCCCTTCAGCCACCTGTACAATTTTATGTCCTTTTAGAAATAGAAACCCAGTAGTCAGCAGCACACAGACTGTCTGCAGAACTTTCATCTTTCAGTTGTATAGCCCTGCTCACATGGATATGTGTTTTATGTCCTTTTAGAAATATATACTAAGCCTACAATTCTCCCGCTCTTGTATGCTAAAAGTAACCTTACTAGAACAAACCAGGTGCTGTTCATGATTTGTGCTTGGCATTCTTGCCTCTTTCGGCTGGGCAAGATCTCACATTGTGAGCAACTAATCACCTCCCCTAACACACGTGCTGGTCCCTCCCCCCTCTGTACCCAACAGGAATCTATGAATAGACCACCGCAACTGCAGCGCCATTTTTAAATATCTTCTCCCCTCCTAAACATCCTCTCAGTCCCCGGCGTTGTGTACTTGCCAGTAAGTTTTTTTTTTCTTTTGTTTGTAATTTATAATGGCTGTATCATAATAGTACAATGCTACAGGCTTCTGCAGTCTATTTCTATTTGTTGTAATATATGCAAAGTTGGTACCATGCTGGTTAAGTTGTTAAATTTTAAAGTTGCGTTTTTATAACAACACCTAAGCTTATCCTGCGTTTCTGCTGCTGAATTTTCATATATGTTTTGGCTTATTTTATTTGTGGTAATACATGCAAATTTGATACCATGCTGCTTAAATAACTGTATTAAGATGCTAAGTGGTGTTTTCCTAGCAACACCAAAGCTTATATATGTTTTAGCTTAGGAGTGTACTTAGCAAGGCTGAAGCTTAACCTGTGTTTCTGTTGCTTTATTGTACACATATGTTGTAGCATACCTGATCTACTGCTGTGCTACTGCTGATTTAAAAAAGAAAAAAAAGAAAAGAAAAAGTCATTGTCTATGTATCTCAATCGGAAGCCCTGTATTTGTTCTCTGAATAATAAGCTCTGCATTAGCATTACTTTGTCTGTGGCAGTTGTCGATATTTCTAGGTATAGCCACATATGCCGTTTCTGCCTTTGTCCATGAGCTATACTCCTCCTCCTTTCCTTTCCACTAATCTTCCACTACTTTTACTTGTAGTATCATTTCCATACTACCTGTGCACTCCTCTCTTGCTCATCTATCTGAACTCTTCAGTCCTGTAACCTACTCTGTCCCCTAAATTTTTCTGCTGTGGTCCAAGCTCCTTTTTCTCTTTGCTGTGTTCCTTTTTACCTCATAGTTTTCAGTCCTGATATGTAAATGCTGTCTCTCCCTTCTTTTACAATACAGTTACCACTGATAATACGGGCTGCCCTGCTCTCAGTACTGAAACCTGGTGTCTCCAGACTGCATTGCTTGGATTCCCTCCCTGCAATCCAGAAAGGACGACCTATTCCCAGGCATCAAGGTGTAGGTGATAACCTACAGTTCTCTGTGTTTATTTTGGCAGTGCATATGTAAATTTTTTGTACTACTCTGGCTAGTACACTCACTCGGACCTTCCCCTACGCTAGGCTAATATTATTTTTCTCTTTCACGTCAATCCAGGTGATTCCATTGTTTAGCCACTAGATGGCAGTGTACCATTAAGAAATCTAACTCTTTACCTAATTTAAAAGAATTACAACTAAGCGGGATGAAACAAAAAGTGATTACAAATGACATTAAATGTATATAACTGCATTTCCATGCCTAGCATACTGATAACAACCCTGCCCACTTGGAAATGTATTTAATGTCCTTTTAGAAATAGAAACCCAGTAGTCAGCAGCTCACAGATTGTCTGCAGAACTTTCTTCTTTCAGTTGTATAGTCCCACTCCGTTTGCCCTGCGGGCTCTCTCCGATCCCCCTACCCTACCCCCAAATTCCACCCACCCCCAGTACCTCTACATTTATACCTCACTAACCACACCCATCCCTATTCAGCTCCTATCACCACATCCCCCTCCACCCTCATAGCTCCACCGCCTCCCACCACTAAATTACATTCACCCTTAACACTCTCTCTCACCTATACCCTATTCAACTACTCTACCTCAAATATCAACCCAAACTAACACCATGCCTTCCAAACCAACCTCACTTCTAATACAGTTTCTACTTTTTATCTCCATATCCTACTTCAACTATATTACCAGACCTTTACATACTAATCACACACCCTCTTTTCACATAACCACTCTAAACCATGTACAACATGCACAGGAAACTTGCCTCATAAGCCCTAGCCTCTTCCTCTTCAACACAGTCATGCTCTTTCCATTTAGAATCATAGTAACCCCCAGCTCCACAACTCCCACTTTCTTCTTCCCAATCCCAGTAAAACCAATAACCCACAAATCAGACTCTAAGCTACTTAAATATCTCTTCTCCCATATTCACCACTCCATCTCTGCCCTACTCTCTGGTGACATACGCCCAAATCCTGGCCTCTCCTCCTCTCTCAACTCACATTCCATCCTACCCACTCATCAAGCAAGTCCCTCCACTTCACAGCTCTAAATGCACAGAGCATCTGTAACAAAATCCCCAACCTCCAAGCCTGGCTCCTTTATAACCAACCAGATATTCTATGTATCTCCGAAACCTGGCTTAAACCACATATAAAAGACTCAGAATTCACTCCATCCATCTACTGCATGCTTCGAAAAGATAGAACTCAAAAAAGGTTTAGGTGTAGCCATACTCTACTCCTTATCCATTGTAGTTGCCCCATACTCCAAGCCTATTCCTAAATTTGGAAATGCAGAAGTGCTCCCAGTCCTTCTACACCTAAACAAAAAATAAGCTTATCTGCATTGTCACCCTTTGCATCCCTCCTGGAGATACTATTCCAATCCTCAAATACATCCTCTGCTGTCTCTCCGCCAACATTACCAATGAAACCATTATCCTGGGTGGTGTTAATATCAATTGGACAGCAATCCAATCCTTATCCAATTCCCTAAATATCAATCTTTACAACTTCACCCGACTTATCAACTCTACAACTAGACCATCTAAAAACTTCCTCTCCAGTAGCACTCTAGACTGGATTCTAACCTCTCACCCCCAGCACATTAGTAAAAGCGGAACCCTTCCAGACCCACTAGGGGATCATCTCCCCATTTTCACCACCTGCCCCCCCCCCTACAGCTAACACATACATATTCTACTTCCGGGAACCTAAAAAACTTCAACCCCACTGCATTTTCTCATGCACTAAAAATAACAAATTGGAATCCACTAAAAACTCTCTCCCTAGATAGTGCTGTTGCATATTTTAATAACACTTTTTTAAACCTGCTCGAGTCCTTTGCACCCAAGAAAATAAAACGCATAAAAAGCAACTCTGTCCCATGATTAATTAAGACTACTTTACTTACTATGCGGCTTCGTGACAAAGCCTGGAAATACTACCAAAAAACAAAAAATTCTATAATCCTTAACGAATATAGATCCCTTCGCAGCAAAGTAAAAAAAAACTTTACTGTAGCAGATTGCAAAGCCTACTATTCCACACTTCAAGCCAACCGTACCACAAATCCTAAAAATTTCTGGCATGGAATTTCATCTCTACTGAATCCAGCGAAACAAGAAAACCCTTGCCCCAACCCTTATGCCTCTGACTCAGAGCTAGCTACACAGTTCAATTCATTCTTTATCGACTCTATAGCCAAACTAACTACATCCTTCCTCAAAAATTCCACCTCCACCCCCCCCCCCACTATTCCCTCTCTCACCTAATAAATATACCCCTCAGCCCCCTCCCTTTTCCATAAACCCCTATTCACATCTCTTCCAAAAAACTTCTTCTAAATCTAAAGCCATGCTCCAATGCCCCTGACGACATACCCTGCTACTTCCTAAAAATAACTGCCGAAGCCATTGCCTTCCCCATTACCATCTTAATAAATCGATCAATCTCTGAATGTCATGTTCCCATGCTCTGGAAAAAAGCTTTTGTCACCCCACTCCACAAAGGGGGCAAAAACAATGATATCTCAAACTTTTGACGTATCGCTATCCTATCCCCACTGTCTAAGCTCCTTGAAAAATGTATTCATCAACAACTACTACCCAATCTCATAAACAACTACCTCCTCACTCCAACTCAGCATGGATTCCGGCCTAGCCACAGCACAACCACTGCCCTGCTTTCCATCTTGGAAACTGTTAACAAGCTCCAGGATTCTGGCCATTTTGTGTCTACCCTCCTATTAGACCTTTATAAAGCCTTCAATACCATCTCTCACAACCTTCTCCTTACTAAACTCTGTAAAATAAACCTATCCCTTCCCTCCATCAATTGGTTCACCAGCTACTTAGAAAATAGGCAACAGGCAGTCAAATGGAATAAATCTATTTCACCCTTCCAGCACACTGCTACAGGTGTACCTCAAGGCTCAATTTTAGGTCCCCTACTATTTAATATTTTCATTAATGACTTCCATCATGCCATCCCAAATGCAAACCTTATCCAATATGCAGACAATTCTACAACAATCTGCTCTGCCACATCTACCACCTTATTAAGAAAACTAACTCAGGATGCCTTTTCCTCAACTGAACAATGGATGCTAGATAACCATCTTGCACTTAATACCACCAAGACCAAGCTTATGATATTCTGCCCTACTAAAACCACCACCCTTGACAAACATTCATTCCTCATTACCAGTCAAAATAACACTCCTCTAGAAATTGTCTCCTCTGCTAAATTACTAGGTGTCACTCTTGATGACCATTTAAAATTTGACTACCATATTCAATCAAATATTTAAAAAACACATGCAAAACTTGGCATGCTCTATCGTCACACCTGTTTCATCTCTCCCCTAACTAGGCTTGTTCTTGCAACTACCTATCTCATCCCTTCCCTCCTGTATGCTGCTTCTGTCTTCACTAACCTGCAATCCTCAATCAAGTCAAAACTATCTTCCTGCTACTACAAAATCTCAAAATTCACCACAGGATACAAATCCACTACCCATCACTGTATACCTCTTCAACAACTCAGTTGGCTTGAGCTACCAAACTATCTCACATACATTCAACTTATCCAAGCTCATAGGCTTATCTTCACCCCCTCCCTCTGCCCCTCACTTGCCCCTACCTTCCAAATACATCTACCTAATAGACAGCTAAGATCAAATTCTCAAAATCTAATTGAACTCCACAAACCCACTCATCCTCCAGGCAAACATCTCCTATCCTTTTCACTTGCTCGCCATTGGAACTCTCTTCAACCTCTCATCCGTACAACCAAAAGTGTCACAGCTTTTAAAACTCTCCTACATGCACACCTAACTTCAGAATGGGAATGCTCCTGTTCTCATCCCTCATAGATTCATTTCACTATAGTTAGCTCTACCTCTCTTTAGTAAGAACTGGCAAGAATTAAATACTACGCTATGATTTAAATAGTCTAACCACATCGTATTACTGCACTTCTTCCAAATGTCAGCATTTCTTTTTATTATGTAACCTTGTACTTTTCTTTAGCTGACTCGGATTTTTAATTTTTGTATTCTGGTATCTTGTTATTATTTGTATTTCTGGAGCTTTTCTCCCCAGTACTCCATTGAACATGGGTTCCTTGTGGCTCAATGAACTATCTTGGCAAACAAACTGCAAATAAATAAATAAATGTGCTTAATGTCCTGCAGGAGGCCAGGAAACCTAACACAAGAAAATCCTATTTCTCGAAGTGAAAAAGGTTTTCTAGTTGTTGTCACAAAAGACAGTTGGACCCACTGGGAAGTGACATTCCTCTTATCCTGTCTTACCTGTGTGAACTAATGCAGACAGGGCTGGCCTACTCATCATTAAAAGCACATTTGTCTGCAATTTCTGCCTGTCTACCTCTGGATCTACCCCTTGCATTCAGACTTCCTGCTAAACTTTTCCTCAAAGGGGTACTACACTTGAGATCACCCAGGAAACCATCCCCTCCTCCATGGGACCTTAACTATGTATTAGAAAAACTCACTCTAGCCCAATTTGAGTCAGCAGACAAAGCTCCCATAAAATTTTGCAAATGGAAAACTGCTTCATTGGTGGCTCTGACCTCAGCCAGGAGGGTCTCATAGTTGCAAGCTGTTATGGCTACAACACCCTCAACCCACATTAGGATAGTGAGAGAGTACTTCATTCCCTAGATGTCCACAGACAACTTAGGTTTTACCTACATAAAACCAAGCCCATTATGAAATCAGACCAACTGTTTGTATCCTTCCACTCCAGAGCTCTGGGGAAAGCAGTGACCAGACAGACCATTTTGGCCTGGATCTCCAGGGCCATTTCTTTCTGCTACCTACACCATGGGAAGAACTTGCAGGGCAATGTCAAGACCCACTCCACCAGAGCAATGGCCTCTTCTGGAGCCTTCTTTAAAGGATTAGACACCAACTCCATACTTGAGGCAGCCACTTGGTCCTTAATTCACACCTTCACCAAACACTACAAACTGGGCCATATCTCCAGAGCCAGGGCGGGGTTTGCCAGGGCCATCCTACATGGATTCCTGGAAACCTCTTCTAGGCCACTACCCAATCCTCAGTGAGCATTGGCACTCACCCACATGTAGAATACTGCAGTATTGGAATAGAAGGACATAGGAAAGTTGTGTAAAATCTTATCATAACCATAGATGTCCTTCTCTTGCATGTTGCAGTATTCCTTCCCTCCGACCTTCCCCTCCTGTCAGGTTGCACTTGCCCTCCTGGGTGACACTGGACAGGCTATGCCTTTATAGGACTGGCTCCAACTGGGGTTTGGTATGTTCTGAGGTCTGGTGTGTGCAGACGTCACTTTTATGGCCCACATTCCTGCTGCCATGTCAGATGTCCGACGCACCAAGAAGGACTGAAATCCTTTGGAATCCTGGCCGGATGAACTGGAGAGGAAGAAGGGTAAACCCACATGTAGAATTCTGCAGTATGAAAGATAAGGACATCTATGGTTATGGTAAGACTTTTACAGAACTTTCCTTTCTTACACAAGTATTCTTCTCCCGATTACCTCAGTCTTCCCTATCATACCTCTAACATTTGCAATGTACCTGTGGAAAAAAAAATCTTTGGAGTCTGCTTGGGGTATAAAATACCTATGCAAACACTTTCAAGCAAAAATCCTAAATCTTCTAGACTTTGTTGCACATTTGAGAGCCATACATATATTCTACCATTGTTTCTTTGTGAATTGCTTATCTAACCTGCACTTAGAATCCCCCTATATGTCCTTCTATTCACATGTTGTAGTATTCTGTACTCTTGGCTCTCCCCCTCTTGCTTCCTGAATGTCTGTCCAGTCTTCAAAAGTTTGTAGCCAATGCTGGCTTTGTGGGATGTCTGTCATGGCTAGACGAGCATGAGCCATAAATGTGACGTCTGCACACACCAGACCTCTGAACTTCTCTGCCTCCAGTCGAATGTCAGCTGTTCTTGCTGTACCAGCCATTGGATCAAGAATTATTCAGATAAGTACCCCATTGGGGATCTTTTGTTTTGGTTCATTGCATGCTGGTATATGTTCATGTCATTCAGAAAGGGTGAACGCAAGTGCAGCTGTCAGATTCTCCACAAAGATGCCCATGGTCCTTGTCTCTTTTGTCTGGGACCGTTGCATGATGATAAGGCCTGCTCCATTTGCCAGGCCTTTGTCTCAAAAACCCTACATAGCAGATTGCATGCTTTAAGCATATAACTAGAAAATCAAAGACTCAAGTGTTTAGCATTAGCTGTGGAGGGGACGTCCAGTCTGTCTGCTGGAAAAGAAAAAGAAAAAAGCCAAAACCTCGAGGCCTGAAACTGTAGCTGCACCTCCACCTCCCAACATCCCTCCTGTGACCAACATCAGCCTGGAGGGATGATTGGTTACTGCTAATTTGGGTACAGTGGGTAGCAACATGGAAGCTGCAGAACCCGGTGTGGAAGGCACATTCTCTGAGGCCCTGCAGATGTCAGCTTCCAATGCCGAGGGGGAACCTAGGCTTGCACCAGCCAGCCAGATGGATCCCTCCCGTATCTTGTTGCTGCCCGACTCCAGGCCTACTCTGGCCCAGATGCCTGCTAGACCTTCTCTGAAAAAGAAAGAAAAGAGGAAGCATAACTCTCCTCCAGCAGAACACCAGCCAGATTGGCAAGCTTTCTCACAAAGCCTCTTCAATGCCTTCAAGGCTTTAAGGCCTGCCTCTTCAGTGCCTTCACAGTGACTTCTCTGGTGTTGAGTCCTAGGCCCCAACCCTTAGACACCTCTCAGGTGGAGGAATCCTCTGACTCTTCCTCAGAGGAATCCCTCTCTTATGTTTCCCAATTTCCCTCCTCTCTTGGCTATGCTTCCCCCGATGATGAATCTGCTGAAGCAGATTCCCGAGCAGAGGATCTCAACCTTGAGGAGACCATTGCTAAGAAGACGGAGCACTTTAAATGCAATTCATCTGAGGTGACAGATGTACAGAAAAGGTACTATGACGTCCTCCAGATGGATTCTCCTGCTCCTTCAGCTATCCGTCCAGTACTGCCAGCCTTTCTTGAAGCTTTCAGTGCAGCTTTCATGAACACAGACTCTCAGCCCCCTTCCCCCTACAGACCTAACAGGTTGTACAAAGTTCCTGAGGGAGCTAAATTCTTGGTGAAATGCCCTGCAGCTGACCCAGGCACAATCTCAGTCTCTGCAGACAAGGCATCCAAACTCCTTCCTCCTTCTTTCCTCCTTCCTATTGACAAAGATAGCAAGGCTATGGAGCATTTGGGAAAAAAGGTCTACACATTTTCTACCCTGACATTCAGGGCAGACAATTGTCAGACCCTCATGTCCAAATATGCCTTAGCTCTTTTGGGAAAAGTGAGAAAACAGTTGAATGACATTCCTGATTCCCCGGCCAAAGCTCAACTGTCTAGCATCAGTTCCTTAATTTCCCAGTTCACTTGACACTCCATTAGGTGCAGCTATGATGCTGCTGAAGTCATACCAAGGTCAGCTGCATCAGCCTCTGTCCTCAGATGGTATTCGTGGCTAAGACTTCAGCCACTACCTGATGACATCAGGGCAAAACTCTTGGATGCACCTTTAGACAACTCTGCTGTTTTTGGCACCAAAGTAGCAGAGTTATTTAAGACTTTGCAACAAAAGGAGAAAGAGCTACAAGATCTTTAACACCTGTTTGTCTCTTTTATTCCCAAGTTCCATAGAAAGTATCCATCCAAAACTCAATTTATCAGGAACTATTCTGCTCACACTCACCCTTCCAGACCTAGGAAAGCTGCCAGGAAGCGATCCACTCCTACCAGACCAGGCCCCAGCCCAGAAGCTTCAATTTCAAGAGGGGGCAGGTATTCTATGACTACCTGCCACTCTTGAAACCTCTGACCTCCATCCCACTATCATTAAGACTCTCTCACTGTCTCCCGATGTGGAGAAACATCACCACAGACAGGTGGGTCCTATCCATAGTAGAAAATGCTTACTTTATGACAGGGATCACTACTTCATCTGGGAGGGGTATCCTTCAGCCCCCAAAGAGCAGCTCCCCCTCTTTCAACCAGTTTTAGACAACCTCACAGTCCAGGGTAAAATCCAACCTGTCCCTCAGACAGAAAGAGGGAAAGGATTTTACTCCAGACTCTTTCTAGTCCTAAGGAAATATGATCTCTGGAGGCTAATTCTGGACCTCTGCCACCTAAATCTTTTCCTGCAAATACCCACCTTTCAGATGCTCACCTTGCAAACTTTTTTCCTTTGACTTTGCCTCTGGAGTTCATGGCCACGTTGGACATCAAGGATGCCTACCTTCACTTCCCCATAAGGCTTAAATTCAGGAGATTCCTACATTTCTCTGTGGCCTCCTCTCATTATCAATTCTCAGCCTTGCCCTTTAGTCTCTCCATGGCACCAAGGGTTTCACCAAGTGCCTGACATCAGTGGTGGCCTTCTGTGGGACTCAAGGGATCCAAATCTTCCCTTACCCTTATGACCTGCTCATCCAGGCAGATTGCAAAGAATCCCTCCTGCCCCACTTACAGACAACCCTCTCCCTCCTACAGGCACTGGGTTTCCAAATAAATTATCCCAAGTCCAACCTGATCCCTGCCCTGCTTATGACCAAGTCTTCCTAGGATGCAGGATTTGGATGGATATCATGAACGTCTTCCTACCACCCCAAAAAGTAGAAATGTTAACATAGTACCTGCTCTTGGAAAGTCAGGCCACAGAACTGACTGCTAGATTCATAGGTTCATAGGTTCATACTAGGCTATCTGCCCTGGGGCAATTATAAGCCTAGCCCGATTCTGTATGGCTTACGCCACCCCTTGATTTGAGTATACTGTGCCCTTTTTAAGGTTTAGTTTACTGTGCCTCTGTCTAATAGTGACACAGGAGTAATCTCTGGGACAAACCTACGGTCCCCCATCTACCTATCGAGATTCTTCTTGAAGAGATTCAGTGAGGTGCTCTGCCTCACATGAACTGGAATTCTATTCCAGAGTGAAGGGAGCCTCTGGGTTATGAACCTGTCCCTCCAGCAAGTTCTATTTATTTCTGTGCTGAGGTTCAAGTCCCTCGAGCATGTGGCTCTAAGGAATTTAGATTTACTGAGGTGGAGCATGTCCATTAATTCTGGATTTGACATAGCTTTGTATGTCAGGCATAGATCGCCTCGAAGTAGACGGTATGCAACTGAGTAGAGGTGGAGTTTTTTTAACCGAGCAGCATATGGCATCTGTTTGAGACCCTTGATCCTCTTGGTGAGATACTTTTGGGGTCTTTCTAGTTGCTGCAGGTGTCGGGTAAGGTACATCCCAAAAGGGGCATTGTATTCTATGATGGGCCTGATGAGGGATGAATAAAGGGGCACGATTACCTCTCTTGATCTAGATGTGAAACCCTTCGTGATGAGGTGGGCTATGTAGAAGGTCTTTCTAACCACTTTGGCAGTGGTTTTCAAAGGAGAGATTGCTATCAACTTGGGTCCCCAGGTCCCTAATAACTTTCTCTATACTTAATGGGTTTCCGCCTATGTGGTAATTTGTGGGCACATTGTTTTTGCCAAAGGGTATGACTATACATTTTTTGGCATTTAGCTTTAAACCATGGCACTGGCACCAGTTATCTGTCTCTGTGAGACCTTTTTGAAGGATGTTTGTGTCAGCTGGAGAGTCGATTATGGTGCCCAGTTTGCAGTCGTCTGCGAACTTGGTGAGCCATAGTCCTCCCACATTTGCCTGTACCTCGGAAAAGTATATACTGAACAAGAGTGGTCCCAGGACCGAACCCTGTGGGATGCGACTTGTGACCGGTTTCGAGTCTGACATGGCACCAGCAACTCTCACTCTGTGGGTTCTGTCTTTGAGCCAGTTTGCGACCCATCTTGTGACATAGGGGTTTATATTTAAGCTGGATAGCTTATCTATGATGCCCAAGTGGGGTATTGTGTCAAATGCCTTTGCAAGGTCCAGATAGGCTGTGTGGACTACCTTCCCTTCATCTATGGCTTTGGTGACTGTTTCGAAGAGGTCAACCAGGTTCAAAAGGCAGGATCTGCCCTTGACAAAGCCAAACTGGGTAGGATCTAGTGTCTGTAGGTCCCCAATGTCTTTGTGTATGAGCTCCATGATGATCCTCTCCATAGCCTTGCAGACTAAGCTAGTCAGGCTTATGGGGTGATAGTTTCCAGGGTCCGTAGAGGCTCCACCTTTGTGGAGTGGGACCACTGTTGCTGTACACCATTCTGTGGGCACATATCCTGTAGTGAGGCTGAGATTGTATAGCTGTTATATTTGAGGGATTAGTTCCTCTTGGAGTTCATGTAGGACGCAACCTGGGACGCCATCTGGTCCCATGGAAGCAGTGTTTTTTTCTTTGGAGAGGGCAGCCTTCACCTAAGCATCAGAGATGTTTGGGAGAATTAGTTTGAGAGAAGGCAGTACCTCAGGCTCCTGGGCCACATGGCTTCAACTATCTCCATGTTACCATTGGCAAGACTTAACATGAGGAAGCTTCAATGGTACCCGAGATCCATTTGGCCTCTGCACTCTCATCCTATGGAGTACAAAATCCACTTCTTACTCTTCAAGAAAGAGATTCAATGGTGGTTGAATCAGGTGATCCACAACCCAGGCTTACCTCTTCAACCAACCCCCTCTGCTAGTGCAGGAAATGTTCACAGATGCCTCAGACCTGGGATGGGGAGTGACTTTGGGCCCTCTAAAAGTCCAGGGCACCTGGCCAGACTCCAACAAATGGGAGCATATCAATGCAAAAGAGATGAGAACAATTATTTTGGCTTTGAAGGCCTTTCAGCCCAAATGGAAACAGGGCCCTCTAAAACTGTTCGCAGACAATACTACAGTTCTGTGGTATGTCAACATGTGTGTGTGTGGTGGGGGGGGGGGGCAAAATCATACTTGCTATGCAGACCTGCTCTCTTAGTGTGGGAGCTGGGCCATAAAATGGAGAGTAACACTTCAGTCAGTTTACATCCCTTCAGAAAAGAACTCTCAGGCAGACATTTTAACAGGTCCATGTCACAGTCCCACGAATGGATGCTCCACAAGGATGTGTTCTTGGACTTAGCCTAGAGATGGGGTACACCTCAAATAGATCTGTTTGCCTCCACCTTGAACAGACAACTTTCATCCTTTTGCACCAGGCTACCCGACCCTCTAGTGATGGCAATGGAAACCTTTTCAATCTCCTGGAAAGGGATGTTTTTCTTTGCATTCCCCCCTCCCTGTTATTCAGAAAGTCCTGCTGAAAATTCAGCAGGACAGACCTAAAATCTTGTTGGTGACCCCTTTTGGCCAAGACAGCAATGGTTCCCCCTCTTTCTACATTTAGCCAAGAGCAATCACCACAATTTACCTCACAGAGTGGACCTTGTCACACAGATCAAGGGATCTGTAAGCCATCTACACTGGCAATCTCTACACCTCAGAATCCTGATCCCTAATAGACACCTATACGGTGAGGACATGCTCCAAGTCCTGTAGGAGGCCAAGAAACCTAATACTAGGAGATCTTATGTATCCAAATGGAAAATATTCTCCATATAGTGTCTTCAGAGATAGTTGGAACCTTTGCAGAGCCAAGTCCCTTTGGTACTGTCCTATCTGTGTGAACTTTTGCAGACCGGATTAGCATACTCCTTTATCAAGGCTCATCTGTCTGCCATCTCAGCATGTCTGCCTCTGACCCTCTCTGGCTTCCAGACTACCTGTAAAGTTGTTTTTAAAAGGAGTGCTGCATTTCAGGCCACCCAGGAAACCCATTTCCCCTCCTTGGGACCTGAATTATGTCCTAGAGAAGCTCACGGTGCCCATTTGAGCTGGCATCCAAGGCTTCTCTCAAACATTGCACATGGAAAACAGTACTCCCAGTGGCCTTGATTTCTGCTAGAAGAGTGTCTGAGCTACAAGCTCTCATGACTATTCCACCCTTTCTCATTTTTCACAAAGACAGGGTAACCCTTATGACCAATCTGTCCTTTATGCCCAATGTGGTCAATAAGCTTTCTTTAAATCAAGCCATTCACCTCCCCACCTTCTTTGCCCACCCCCAAAGTGACAGTGAGTAAGTCTTACATTCCCTTGATGTGCACAGACAGCTTAGGTTGTACCTGGACAAGACTAAGTCCCCTCAGGAAGTCTGACCAGTTGTTTGTCTCTTTCTACCTCAGAGCCCCAGGGAAAGCTGTTACAAAACAGACAATCTGAGCCTGGATTTCCAGGGCAATAACCTTCTGATATACACACCATGGGAAGTCATTGGGATCCAAGGTAAAAGCACACTCCACTAGGGCTGTGGCTTCTTCTGGAGCCTTCTATAAAGGTCTCACCTCTACCATTTGAGAGGCAGCCACTTGGACATCTGTCTACACATTCACCAAACATTACAAACTAGACCAAATTTCTAGATCCAGGGCTGGGTTCACCAGGGCTATCCACCATGGATTCATAGAGAATTGTTTGAGGCCACTACCCTCTAACTCACAATGAGCTTTGTCACTCACCCAAGAGTACAGAATGCTGCAACATGTGAACAGAAGGCATAGAATAGTTGTGCAAAATCTTACCATAACCATAGATGTCCTTCTTCTATATTGTAGTATTTCTTCTCTCCCTCCTGCCCCTCCTATTAACATACCTTTCCTTTTTGGATGGCACTGGACAAGCACAGCATGTACTGGGACTGGGGTCCAACTGGGTGCTCAGTTCTGAGGTCTGATGTGTGCAGATGTCAGTTTTATGACCCACGCTAGTCTAGCCATGTCAGACATCCCACGTGCCCAGCATTGACTACAAACTTTTGAAGACTGGCTGGACGTTCACGTAGCAAGAGGAGGAGACCCAAAAGTACTTTTGTTCTGTTTGCCTATACTCTGGTATCCATCCTTGATAGGGAAGGCAATCTCTAGACTGCAGTCCAAATGGGTTCTTGGTCTTTCCCATTCCATTACCTTATCCTCTCTAATTATTTGCTCCCATTACCTTGGTTCTTTTGAAAGTTTTCTCCAGTAAATTCCAACCCCCTTTTGCCTATTCTCTGTACCCTAATTTTAGTCATCCCCATCAGAATAATCTCCTTTCTCCCTCTGGTTGTTAGAATACTTTCAGCTACTTTAATAATATAATATTGTTACTCTCTTTTAATTTCTCCAAATCCTTTGGGTTTCTATTACCATGACGGGAATGGACCCCATACCTAATCAAAGTACAATGAAAGTTCATGAAATTAGTATTGTTTCAGTCTGATGTCAGCCAAAAGTGCTCTGCAGCACCTGCAATATGCCCAGTAATGACTCCTCCTGCAATTCATGTGGAGTTACATGTATTGGTAACATATCTAAATACGATTGCAGATTCTTTTTTTATAGGACTCATTGTTCCTACTACTGTTGGAACTGTCTGGGTATCTTTCTTCCACATTGCTGTCATTTCTGCCTGCACATCTTGATATTTTATGACTTTGTGTCTCTCTGTACGTAAAACAATGAAGTTAGTGGGTGTAGCAATTTCATTGATCAGTGCTACTTTTGTCTTCTTTCCATAGATCACTATATCTGGTTTTCTCGTATCTGTCTTTTGAACTGTTGGTAATGGGTGATCCCATGTGGTGTAGACTTCATCATTTTCTATGATGCTCTGTGGCTGTTGTTGGTGTGACTTCATCATTTTCTATTATGCTTTGTGGCTGTTGTTTCCAGTGTTTTTCAACAATCCCCAGTGCAACAGTCTTATCACATTATTGTGCCTTTCAGAATACAATTCTTCTGCCATTAATATGTCATAACCAGCAACAAGGTATGCAACTGTTTCCGATTCTGTTTTACAAAACTTACATTTGTTTGTTTCTCCCACATGTCCGATGGACTGTGTAAACCAGTGTGTACTTATCCCACAGTCTTGGGATGGCATTGATAACTTTTCATCTTTGGTTTGAATTTAACTCTCCTTAACCATTCCTGCATTCCACCCTGATCAACATGAGGTTCTTCCAGAAGTTTTCTATACTTGCAACAATATTTATGCATTTTCACATTTCTTGCCTTCTCATCTGATCCTTCACCTTATATTCTTTCTTTTGTTTTTTGGCACATTCAGTTGCTGCCTGATTTTTATCTACTTTTGGTTTGATTTTCATTCCTGCCTGATGCCGATATGCTTCTGCTAGTCTAAGCATGGAAGTCATCTAAGATTTATTCTCCTCGTGTTTCAAAACTTTCACTATGTTTGGGTCTTGTGAGGTCAGCAGATATGTGTGTGGTCCCACTATTCAGATCTGTAATTGATGATATTGTGTATGGTTATTGTTATTTTCCTTAATGATCTGCATCCATAGTCACAGTCTCTCTGTGTTTCTTGAGTTCTTCATTCCTGTTTCATCATCCCTTTCAACTTTGAATTATAGCTTTCTGCATGTGTGTATGGCCTGCTTGCTGTACTCTGCCTGAATATTGCTAATCTCTGGCTGCATTTTATTTTGAAATGATGTTTTTAATTTAAGGTTTGATCACTTCTGTTTTGTATCTTATTCTTGCATTACATTTGTTTTGTTTTAAGTTTTCTGTTCTGTTGGAGTTTAGGAGGTATTGGCTAGGGTCAGTTATAAAAGTTAGCAAAAAATTCCTTTGCAAGCAGTGAATAAAATCAGATAACTAGTTGGAGGAGCTGATAAACTGCATTCCTCTTTTAGTTAGAAATATCTCTATTTAACTGTAGTGCTTGTTTGGCCTGCTTGCTGTACTCTGCCTGAATAATGCTGATCTCTGGCTGCATTTTATTTTTCCTACCCACTGTCCCAATTGTTGTGTGGTTAAACCTGGTGGCTTTTGAGTTGCCCACCTGTATTATAAATCTGATTTTGGACACCCCCAGTCCCATCTCATCAGCTCATTCTACTGAGTAAAGAGAGATCATTTGGGAAGGCACACCCCCTTAGTTTCTTAACCTTGAATTATCTTAACAAATGCATTTTATCCAGCTGCTTTTACTGTATTTGTGTTTCTTCCTACTTTATTTTGATTTTGCTGCTTGTTCTTAAAAGTGTTTAATTGTATTTATTCTACTGCATTTATTACTACTTGTTAGTAGCCCGATTAAATTGTAACTGTTATTTTAAGCCTCTTAGTTTTGGTTTAAGCACTTGGGCTTCAGGCCAGTTGTTTTACATTAAGATGATTTGTGGTCTACACTATTGTGGCAGGAGAAGTAGTTTACATCCTTCTAAGATGGGAATTGCTGGTTGAGGCTTAGTGTGTCTGATATTCTAAAACTGTCTTAGTTCTGGTTTACGCTCTTGGGCTTCAGGCCAGTTATTTTACATTAAGAAAGTTTGTGGTCTACACTCTTTTGGGAGGAGAAGGGTAGCTTCTGCCCTTCTGAGCTGGGAATTGCTGGTTGAAGGCTTACTGTGCTTGCTTATTTGAACTGTTTTTTTTTTCTAAAGTTGGTGCAGTTTGTTTACTATAACATAGATTAGATTCAGACCTTCTGAATTTAGCTCTGTTTGTATAATTTAAGCACTAAACCAGGCCATCTTTTGTTGGAGAGGGTTCCCCTGCACCCTAGTGGCAGGAGTGTGCAGTTAGAACTCATCTGATTGAAGGTTGCTGGAAATGGGCTCAGTTTTGAGCATTTTTATTGGTTAATTTGTTTAAATCAGTTTGCTCTCATTTGCTACATAAGCAAATCCAAGCCACCTGCTGATCTCTGCAAAACTTAAGTAGAATTTGTCATTGTGTTTTGCATGTTTGAACGTAATTTTTTACCATTATTGATGCTTATTTGAACAGTTTTCCCCAAAATTGTTGCACTTTGCTGTAACATATACTAGATTCAGAGCTGCTGAATCTAGTTCTGTTTTTATAATGAGCACTTAACCAGGCCATCTTTTGTTGGAGAGGGTTCCCTTGCACTCTAATGGCAGGAGTGTGCAGTTAGAACTCATCTCATTGAAGGTTGCTAGAGGAGTTTTGAGCTTTTTATTGGTTAATTTGTTTAGATCAGTTTGTGCTCCTTTGCTACATAAGCACCACATTTGCTCATTGTGCATGGCCGTGCAGAGGTGGGCACTATTGGTGGTTATAAATGCAAACACATTTGCCTGCAAATGTCCCTTAGTACTGAGCTGGTGCTCCATCGGTCAGTTCTTGTGATTGCCACTCAATGACAGGTGATACATTCAGTGGAGCCCCTGAGGCACCAACACAGATCCTACCCACTAGCCCTTTATATGCTTTGTCCACTTCTCCTGTCCTGTACTTTACCTGGTCCTTCCTGTCCTCTTCCTGTTTTCTGACCACATCAACTTACCTAGCATTATGGCTTGACAATTTCACACAGTTTCTCCAGCCAGCCTAGTTGACATGGGCATCCTGAGGCAATGTAGCAATTGTCTCATGTACACTGACAACCAAATTTTTCTAGTCCACACAAATTCATTATGTGAGAGATGCATCTATATCAGGAACCTAGAATCTAGGCTCTTTGGCTCCCCAGTCAGTTCATCTGATACTAAGCAGGTTGAAAGCATGCACACCTCAACCCCAGCATTCACCAAACCAACAACACATAAACCTACATATGTGGAGGTCCTTACAAGAAGCTTACCTAAGTATCAGAGATCTCCCAAACACAAACACAAATAAGCTTCACATAATAATACATCTTCTGCAGAACATAGTACACATCATATATCACACACCAGTGTCTCACCAGTCAAGCCTCTAAGGCATAACGCAAAAACAAAATATTAGTCATAGGGACATCTGTGTGTCTTATAACTGAGTCACCTCTCACCAGGTTGGATAAGGAAAAGGTCACAGTCAGCTGTCAGTATCTACCACATCACACATGCATTCAAGTCTCTCAACAGGCACTGTTATGAGTCCGTCATAGTCCATGTTGGTGTGAATGACTTGAGATGTACCTCACTGGACTGTATGAAGAGAAACATGACTGAGCTCTATGATTATGTGTCTCAGGCAGGTATGTTCCTAGCCTTAAGCAGCATTTTACCTTTGCCTAGGATAATACCTCAATATAAACAAAAAAATGATTGACTTCAACAATTGTCTTAGTTTCTGGTGTCATTCAAAGAGGATCCAGTATCTGTCAGCCTGGGATAACATGGTGAACAGATCTTGATGCTTTGTCAGAAATGGTTTTCATATGTCACTCCTGGGATTTCAATTACTGGCTAAGGCTCCTGTCATCCCTATAGTGCCTTTTTTAGGCAATGTCACAAGAACAAAATTCCCGATGTAAAAATACCCTCTAAAAACATCCTCAAGGTTATGCTGCTAAATGCCTGGAGTCTAAACCAGAAACTTCACTCACTTGAAGCAGTCATCACCCTGGAAGATGCTGACATTTCTGCAGTTACTGTGACCTGGTTTAAGGTTGTGGAAAGCACCCCAGCTATACCAGGTTACATTTCCTTCCACATGTTCAGACCACAAACTGAATTTGTGAGAACTAAAGGAGGTGGTGTGTCATTATTCATTAAAGATAAATACACCTCTAGATTGGTTAAACAGCATGATTCCCTTGAATTACTTCAGGTGCAATTGACTGTAGGTAAGACCCCTCTTCAGGTCTTTGCCAGCTATAGGATCCCCTCCATGAATCAGGACATGCACTCAGCCTACTTGTATCTACTTGAGTCAGTCAAGATATAACCAAACACCCTGGTTTTGGGCGACTTTAATTACCCATCAATATATTGGGTAAATTGTGTTCTAACTCACTTGCCCAAAGGTTCCTGGACTTCATTAACACCAATGCCCTGGATCAGCTGATTTACACACTCACAAGGGCTCAAACATTCTGGTCCTGGTGCTGACTAACATCTATGGTCAGATTTGACCACAGATCAGTCTCGCTATAAGTAACTGTAACACAAGACCCCCCCCCCCCCACCAAGCAACAACCAGACTAAAAAACTTCTCCATGGCCAATTTCAACTTCTTTCACTTGGAGAAAACATATGACAGGATCCCAGAAAGCTAATTTAGGCAATTGTGCAATGGTTTGAAGTCACGGAAACATTGATAGCATTAATCCAGGTTATGTACAAGGACCCAATAACACAACTACAATCAGTGTTCATTCTGTACCTCTCAATTGTTGAGATTTTCTCAGTGTCCAGATTTTTGCTTCATATTTTCAGTCTATTTCTCATAAAATGTGTGCTTTTCTGGTAAATACATTTGAGTTTCAGACTTCATATCCTTTTAGAAAATAAATGCTAACACAAACCCTGTTATTCTAGCAATTTAAAATCTGTCCATTTGTGGGCCTTTGCTCCCCCATTGTTTTAGTCTTTGTCCAGATGTATTGCTCTAAAAAGTTGAGAGACATGGTTCAGTCTCATAGAAGGATTCCCAGTGGGAGTGGGTGTAAATCAGGCTTCAGCTTTGAGCCCACTGCTGTTCATACTGGTGATGGACTACATTAGCGAAGAGGCTGGAGGAGATAGATCACAAAGCTGCTGTATGCAGATGATGTTTCATTACAGGTAGACTCTGAACAGGAATGTAAGCAAAGCATAGGGGATTCCCTATCCCCACCCTTCCCACGATCATTAGGTGTTCCCCAGGACTCCATTCTCAGCCCCTTCTTCTTCAATATTTTTACAAACCAACTTCACTTAGCTACCTCAAAAGCCGAAATAGTACAATATGCTGATGACATAACAGTAATCTGCTCTTCCTCTAATCTCCAACAGCTCCAACAAAATGCTCAGGAATCCCTCACAGAAGCAGAAAATTGGTTAAATAAATCACAACTGATATGAACCCAAACAAAACCCCACTCATACTATTCCACCCAACAGACTGCTGACCAATCCACCTTCACTATATTCTCAGCAAACTGGACCCCCATCTCTCCAGTCCCAGAGGCCAAATTACTAGGGATTACAATTGACCAACAACTAATATTCAACAAATATATATCCCAGACCATCTCCAAAGTGCACAAAAAAGCTATGGACCCTATACCACTACAAAAAGTACCTTACTTCGTAATCTAGAATTGCTGTCACCTGAATCCATCTCTTAGCTACCTTTCTTTATGCATGTCCAGTACTAACAAATCTAAGTAAGACCAACCTCAACATACTATCTACATGTTACCACAAAATCACCAGATTTGCTACTAACACCAAATCTTACTCCCACCACTGTCATTCCCTAATTACTTTACACTGGCTTGAGCTCCCTAACTTATTACGTTTCCACCAGCTCTGCCTTGCACATGAAATTCTTTACTATCCAGAAAAAAACCCTGCCCTATATGGACTTCTAAATGTCTATACTTCAAACAGACAACTACGCTCCACCATTAAAGCCCCGATAGAAAAAATCCTATGTAAAAATACCGCTGGGGAATCCCTCTTCCCTAATGAAGTTGCTAACACCTGGAACAGTCTTCCTCCTGACATTAGACTACAAAATAAAACACCCACCTTCAAAATTCTACTGAAATCACACCTTCTTACCAAGCAACTATGCAACTGCATTGGCCCACTTTAAACCCTGACCATACAGCAGGATTACTGCTTCCTAAAGCCTCTTAGTGACATGCTCAATAGTGCTCGCTCACTTTAACTTCTTGTAAATGCCACTAAATGCTTATTGTAAATATGTATATATGTAAATAGTAATACTTATGTTCTTCTATTGCTGTCTTTCAGTAAACTCAATCTAATCTAATTGTCGTGTATATTCTGGGATCTACAATTTTCCTTGCAACATTGTTATACCATTGTACTATGATGTTAACTTCTCTACATTCAGGATCTCTGTAACTTGTTACAATTATCTCTAAATGCTGTTACTCTTGTACTAATGGAGCTTTTCTCCCCAGACCTCTACTGAAAATGGACACCAGCTGTCCAGTCAGACACTCCCAGTAAATAAATGTCAAATAAGTCAAATAAAAATTTCAAAACTGAAGGGATATGGGATGACATTGAGTATAGAAAAGACTATTGTCATGGTGGCAAAAGTGGAAAATCAGAAGAAGCTGAAACCTGAAACAGAGAAAACAGTGGAACTAGTTAACACCTTTAAGTCTCTGGGAGGGGTGGTTGAAGAAAAGGGAAGTCTGAGTGAGGAGGTCAAAGGTACGATCAGAGGGGCTGCAGCCAACTGACACAGAGTGTCGGGGGTCATATGTGACAAGGGAATAACAAATATACTGAAAATTAAGGACCACAAAAGAACAGTGGTGTGACCAGCACTTCTGTATAGCACAGAAACCTGGACAGCAAAGGCCAGCAGTTGAGGACGAAAGAAGTAGTTAGGTGAAGTCCATGAAACTGATGGTAGGATACACAAGAAGTAGGATACACATCATGGTGTACATAAAGAATTGACAACATCAGAGCAGGAACCAAAGCAGCTCCAATGGCAGAGGAAGTCAAAGAGAACAGATCTGAACATATGTGCAGGAAAACAAATGATTCAATGATGAATATTTGGGATAAGGCAGGAAGAAGGCAAAAGGGAACAAGAATCTCCAGTCATGAAATGGATGGATTTCATGAGAGAGATGAGGCACCTTAGCATGGCTGTTGAAGGTAAGAGATACTGAATTGAGAGAGGTTAATTCGAAAAAAGGAGGCTGATAATGACAATGAATGACAAAACTAAAGAAAGGCAGAAGACAGTTATCATGGCAGCAAATGGGAAATCAGAAGAAGCTGAAACCTGAAGCAGAGAAAACAGTGGAACTAGTTAACAGCTTTAAGTCTCTGGGAGGAGTGGTTGAAGAAAAGGGAAGTCTGAGTGAGGAGGTCAAAGGTACGATCAGAGGGGGCTGCAGCCAACTGACACAGAGTGTCGGGGGTCATATGTGACAAGGGAATAATAAATATACTGAAAATTAAGGACCACAAAAGAACAGTGGTGTGACCAGCACTTCTGTATAGCACAGAAACCTGGACAGCAAAGGCCAGCAGTTGAGGACAAAAGAAGTAGTTAGGTGAAGTCCATGAAACTGATGGTAGGATACACAAGACGTAGGATACACATCATGGTGTACATAAAGAATTGACAACATCAGAGCAGGAACCAAAGCAGCTCCAATGGCAGAGGAAGTCAGAGACAACAGATATGAACATATGTGCAGGAAAACAAATGACGAAATGAAGAATATTTGGGATAAGGCAGGAAGAAGGCAAAAGGGAACAAGAATCTCCAGTCATGAAATGGATGGATTTCATGAGAGAGATAACGCACCTTAGCATGGCTATTGAAGGTAAGAGACACTGAATTGAGAGAGGTTAATTCGAAAAAAGGAGGCTGATAATGACAATGAACGACAAAACTAAAGACAGGCAGAAGACAGTTATCATGGCAGCAAATGGGAAATCAGAAGAAGCGGAAAACTGCGATAGAAGGAAGATAGAACCACTTAACAGCTTCAAGCATGATGGGAAGGAAAGTCTGAATGAGGTGAAACCTAAGTCAGAGGTGTTGCAGCCAGTGGGAACAGTATGTTGTGGTAGTGTGTGGCAGAAGAGAACCAAATAAGCTGAAAAGTAAGATGTGCAAAACACTAGTGTGACCAGCACTGCTGTATGGTACAGAAACCTGGGCAGTAAAGACAGCACAGTTGGAGAAGCTAGAAGTGATGGAGATGACGTGCCTGAGATGGGTGGTGGGATGCACACTGTGGGACAGACGAAGAAATGAGGACATAAGAGCAGAAGCCAAAGTAGCTCCAATTACAGAAAAGGTCAAAGAGAACAGATTATGGTGAATCAGGCACATGTGCAGTAAAGCAGAAGACAGTTTGGTGAAGTAGATTTTCGAGAGGCAGTTAGATGGCAGGAGCAGATGAGAACATCCAAATCAACAGAGATGGATTGTGAGAGAGAGTGGCATGAGTGCTGAAGGTAGAATAGCAGCACTGAATAGAGTTAAGATGACTGCACTAGATGTGAAACTCTGACCCCTTGGAGATGGTAATGATTCTCTCATTTACCTGTAGATTACTTTCATGTTATCTTTAACATTTATACCCAACACAGATTTATGTTTTCTTTTTTCCATGTAATAATACTAACCAAGATACAGAGTAAAGCTCAGTTCATGTAACAAACAAACAGTAGTAGGAATATGAACTCAGCAACGTAACTTCAACAAAAAGCTGTTTAATAAGACTCCTCGTTCAGGTAAAAACCCTTCTTCAGTGTACATAAAGAAGCAAATAACACCCTCTCTTATATACAAACCTCACAGCCAATAATTAAACAATTAATCAAGCAAGAAGCAGGGCAACAGAACTCAAACTCGTTCCCAGTTGATGGATTTTATCTATAATTTCACAACAAGAACAATTATGGCGTGGGATTGTGCCCTTCTTCTTGCAATTCTGCTAACATAGTTTACCTTGCAATGTGCTTTGCATGCACTGCTTTTTATATAGGTAAATCAGTAAGGAAACTGAAAGAGAGGATTATAGACCACAGATCTGATATTAAAAGAAATATTAGTACTCCTTGGCTAAGCATATAAGTGAATGTGGTAATGACTATACATTCAAGGTCAGGGTAATAAATCAGGACTTAAAAATATACGCTGTGGTGACTTTAGTAATAGGCTAGAAATAAAGGAATATGAGTAGATATTGAGAATGGGGGCTGATGTTTTCCCCAGGGTTAAATCAAATGGTGTCATTAAAGCCTGTTCTTAAACGTAAACAAATGTGTTTATATTAAGTTTCTGTTTTCATACTTTAGAGAGAATATATATATATTTTATAATAGTTGACTTTCTAAATGAGTTTATTTGAATATTACATTTATGATGCTATTGCTTTTAGAAATCTAGAGATACAAGGTGGGGGACAGGTATTAGGAGTGTCATGGGGTATGTGTGGTGAGGATAGGGGAGTGACGTTTTCCCAGAACCTGTCGGCTAACAGGTTTGCTACATCCACAGGCTCAGTGTATGTGCTATCATTAACTTCCAGATCAGCGCAAATCTGGGTTTTACCTTTTAGGCTATGGATGTAACTAAAGAATGCCTTATGGTTGTCCTTAGATGAGGATGCTAATTTGGCTTCATAGTTTCGAAAAGGATCCAGTGTTAGGAATTTCCCCTGGGAAAAGAAAAAGGAACACTCCCCCGCCCTCCCCCAGGGTGATTGAGATTTCTCAGAGAGGATGAGGAGGAACTGGCATATGTGGAACATCTTCTCCCTCAGACTTTAGAAAATTCTGATACCTTGTCCTCAGCTTCACCTCTTGAGGATTTATCTTAAGGTGACACCCTTCACAGGATGAAGGAAGTATTCATTTGGGAGTCTTGTGAATTCTGTAAGACTCAAACTCATTATAGAGTGCTTTTGAATCTTCCCACTCCTAGACCTTTGGTAGTTCCTCCAGTCCACATAGTTTTGGATTATGTCTTTGAGGACATATTCCTGTACCCTGACCTCTTTCCCTGCTCCTAGGATGCCAGACCATGTCTGTAGAGCACTAGAATCTCATATGCATGTTTATAAAAACTATCAGCAGTGGATCCAGCAGTGGTGTGAATGAAATCCACTACAGGAGTTCCTGGGCATTTATCCAAGAACCCCTTACCTTATGACATGGAAAGCAGAGCGATGACCGATGAGTAGACTTGGTTGAAAGACTTATACTTCAGCCACTTTGGCCATGAGGACTCTTAATTGCCAGATGTTCTTCGTGTTTCACTGTTGCAGTCATCACATTTGGTTTATCTGCTTGCAGTAGCCCTCAGTCGGCCTGATTAACAAAGTCTTGGGTCCTGCATCGGTTGCTGTCCCTTCTTCCATGATGTCAGGTCGTCATGGGTATAAAACATGCAGCTGATGCCATTACATCAGTCTTTCTTGCTGTGCGGTGCCCGAAACAGAAGCAGTTTGTAAGTGCCGGTTGGCCGACTCCTGAAATTTTTGTTTTCGAGTTTCAGAACTGAAGTCTTCAACTAAAAGCGAAGTACCCTGTTGGGGAAACTTTTTCTTGCTCTAAACCAATGTCAGTAAAATAAATAATTGCATTACTTGTGGAAAGCAAATACCTCATAAAGATTTTCATTCGTACTGTATTCCTTGCCTAGGCCCTGACCACGATGTACCTCACTGTCGGTTTTGTGCCTTATTTAAACCACAAACTATCTGTCATTGGTATATTTTCACCTCTAAATATTTTGGTGCTCGGTTCAATTAACCAGACATGTCTTTGGTAAGCCACCAACTACCGACATTCCAAAAAAAATGCAAAGATAAAGACAGGGACAGGCCGCCTAGGTCCATATCTGCTGACGACGCTTCTCCTAAGCCAGTCACCAGTTCACCGGTACTCAGTGAGGCGCTTTTGCAGCCCATGATACCCACTACTTCAGATTTGCAGGCCTCTACTGAGACCCATTCAGAGTCCGGTTTGCCAAGAGATGCTTCAACTGTGGAACCAGCGGATGTCTCTGCCTTGGATGGGTCTGGAGCCATTGTGCAGGCACCAGCTTCTGAGGGTGTATTCAGGCCTGACTTGTATATTAAACCGATGCCATCTTCTTCTTCAAGGCCTAGAACTCGAACCATGCCTAAAAAACTGATGCCCAGACCACATGGTCAGGCCTCTATGCCTAAAAAACAAATGATAAGAATGGCTGAAGACCTTATTACTTTAATTAGTGGAAGCCAGCCTTCCCCCTCTAAGAGACCTAGGACTGAGTTTGCTTATGATACTTCTGACCAGGATTCTGAATTTTCTGTTTCCTCTGATGAACAGGATTTACCTTTATCTGCCTATGAGGATTCTGATGCTGAGGACTCTATTCCCTCTGCTCCCCCCCCCCCCAGAGGATTTCTCTTTTGGTGAAACCTTGCATACTCTCAGGGAGCATTTTCATTGGGAAAGTCAGGATTTCTCTGATTCTAAAAAGAGGCTTAGGTATTTCTTAGTCCTGCCCCAGCATAGGCCTTTAGCCATATCTCCTGTAATAGAGTAAAAACAAACCAACGCAAAACCAAAAGAAACGGACTTGCTCGACGAAAGTTTAATGAAACAAAATCCACAAAAAGCGAATGTCAGGCAATATAAAGTAAGCGCTTTCGTTTGGCTCCTGCCAAACTTTTTCAAAACAGTTACACATCACTTCCTGCTGTTTAAATAATTTTAGTCAGTGATGTAAGCAATTGAACTCGTTCAAAATGTTAAAGAAACAGCATGCCTACTTAAAAGAACTTTAAAAACAGTGCTTGCAAAGCAATGTTTTGGCAATCAACGCAACTGGTATTTGCACAAACAATATATTTGAATCTATGCATAACAAATACTTGTTGAATTACCAAGAATTATGTTTAAAAAAATGTATATGAGAAGTATACTAAAATGTGTAAAAGATGTGTAAAACATGCACACAAAGGAACAGCGTATGATATAATGTACACTCGCAAATCCAACCCCGTATTCAAAGGTGTCAAAGTATATAGAATGTGTATAACATAATCTGATAAGTGTATATGAATGGGAATAAACATCTCTTTATGTCAACTTATGATAAAATAATAAATAGTGTATAGTAATGTACGGTATGTAATGAATTTCATATGACTAATATATAATAATTATGATGTATAAAATATTATATGTATATAAAAAGTTGAATTAACTTCTTAACAATTATAATGCTGGCAGTAGTAAGCTTGTATAAAGTACTCAACCAATGTAGATCACCTGTATCTATGGAACCTGTTGTAATGACTGCATATTGTTTATCTTAGTTGTTTGTGCTGATTTAACACCATATAATTAAGTATTTCTAACATCAGTTGCTCTATGGGCATATGTGAGGAGAAGTCCCGTGTAGTTCTTGAAGAAATATTAATATTATCAAATAGTGCTGTAGACTGTCTCCTCAGGGTTTAATGATCAACTCTTATAACTTTATTTATTCTATTTACTTATCCTTTTTTGATAGGTTAGTCCCGCTAGGCTAGTAGCCTCTTTTCAGAGGAGACTTGAGATGGTATTTATACTACTTGGGGAAATTTGGCTTGGGCATCGGGGAACTTCTCCTACTTATTGCTGTGAGTGGGACTCAATTTGGAAGAGCATTCCTATTTCTGTTCCAGCTACAGAGGCAGCTTGGAGAAATAGGGAGACAGATGGAGAGAGAAGAAGAAGATGGAGTAGTGAGGGAAATAGAGGAGAAAGCAAATATCAAGACCAGAGAATGTGTGCAGGATTCTGTGGAAATGATTCAAAGAAATAATTTTGATGGAGATGAGTCAGCAAATGATGGATGTATAATTACAACCCTCCAGTCAGGAGGGTTGTGTGATGATTTACTTAAAGAAATGGTGGTGCAGAGTGATCCGGAAAATGAAGGAGATGTTTTCTGCAGGATGTTATAGAGAAGATACAAAAGGAGGATGCAGAGATCGTTAGAAAAATAGCGGTGAGATGGAAAAGAAAACGTATGCAGAGAGAGTAAAAGGAGGCAAAACTGGAGTAGCAGAAAAAGAAGGCAGAAAAAAATGAAAAATGGAAGTACGTGGTAAGGATTCAAAGTAAAGAAGGCAACGGAATGGACAGGTAAGACGTGTGGGACAATTTAATACCTCCTTTGGGGGTAAAAGCACTTCAGGTAAGAGCATTTATTCTTACTAACAGAGACATTTTGTGACATTATATTGAGATTGTGTTTGAATGGAAAATGTTCTGGAGAATATGAAAAAAAGAAAGACTAATCCACGGAATGTGATAAAAGCATTTAACAGAGAAACAAAAAAGAAAATTCAGTTACAGTTAAAAACGGAGCTAGAGACACTTCAAAAGGACATTTGAAAACTTTATTTAAAGAAGTACTGGACATTGCAAAAGTTTATGATAGAAGGAGTTTATGGACTGGTAGCTGGGATTATAATGTGTTAAAAATAGAGAATAAAAATGATACGTACATCAAGCATGCATGACAAATGTGGAGGGGAAGAGGGGTGTTGTAAAATACTGGAGACAACCCAAAATGTTTTTTTTTTTTGTGGTAAAAAAGGGCATTTGATAAGTAACTGTGACAAAAAAGTGCTATATTTGTGGGGAAAATGGGACTTGCTGGGGAAAAATGTGAAATGAAATGCTATAAATGTAACAAAATTGGACATTTATAGATGGCTTGCAAAAATGAAATAAGAGCAAGGAAAAAGAAAAAGATGACAAAATGAAGAAAGAGAAGAATGTTTAGTAGTAGAAACAGAAGAAAAATTAGATGAGAAAAAAAATTAAAGAAGACATAAAAGGAGGTTCTGAAATAAGTGAGGACATAAACTGGGAGGAAATAAAAGAAACACAATTCTGTTGTTAAAAGGGTAAAACACAGAAAAAGAACATTTAAAAGGATAAGTACGAAAGAAACAACAAAGAAGGGAAATGGATGAAAAAGAATATATAGAGATAACGATTGGGGTTTGGTGTAATGGTTAAGTTTGACTCATAGACACAAGGTACTGTGTTTCATTCTCACCTTTGGAGGGAAATTGGCTAGGCATAGAATGGCCTATTAAAAAAGTGACTCTAGTAATTAGCTATGAACTTATGAAACCATGAATCTAAGGAAATGGGGGAATGAGAATTTTAGAGTGCTTTCTGTAAATGTGAGTAGGTTAAGAATATAGTGAGAGCAGTAGGGATTATGAAGTGGTGTAATACATGTGATATAGATGAAATTATATTAGAAGACATGAGACTTTAAACAGATGAAAAATTGCAAACAGAGAAACTATGGAGAGGAAAGATAATCTGGAATTTTGGAAATGAAAGATGTTCTGGAATAGCTGTGTTGTGTACAAATACAGTAAGGATATTAGATGTAACTTTAGCAAAAATGGGAAGGTTAACCATTGTAGGTTTAAAATGGAAAGAACAAGCATGTAGAATTATAACATTATATGCTTATACTACAGAAAGGCCTCACTGAGACCAATGACTGGTGTCAGAACCATGGCCTTAAGCTCAATGCCAAAATGTGTTGTTATCCCCCTTGGGAAAAACCTAGTTCCCTTGAATTACCACATCGACGGTAGTTCACTGAACACAGAAGGTGTTATATGACATCTAGGAACACAGGGATAGAAACCTCTCTTTTGACCACCACATTGCCACTGTGGTCAGAAGGTCCTTTTATGTGGCACATCTCATTACTAAGGGTTTTGCATCCAGGAAGAAAGAGGTCATCATCTCTCTTTACTCTTAACTCATTAGGCCAATCATCGAGTACAGTGCCCCATTTGGCATGCACCTCACTAGACACGTACAAGAACTGGAGAGGCTACAAAACTACCTCACAAAGAGGATCCTAGGGCTTAAACATTTGTCCTGTATGGACAGACTCAAAAAACTCCCAACTATTCTCTGTCTCATATCGCCTACTTAGAGGTGATCTCTGCTTGACTTACAAAGCCATGTCTGACCCAGCTCTGTTAGAAATGCTACATCTAAAGAAATCCTAATCCCTTCACACCACACACTCCAGAGACCTCAACCTCATTACCACAATCAACAGAACATGCTGGAAGGACAGGTTCATGACCCAGAGACTGCCCATGCTATGGAATAGACTTCCCATACACTTCAAGAGGAATCTTGATGAGTGAATGGAAAATAGAAAATTCACCCCGGGGATCACTCCAGTGGCTCTACTCGATAGAGGCACTAGGAACTAAGGTCGGGTGGCACGATGCCAGGGTAATCATATGGGCTAGACTTGTAAAGGCTCCAGGGCCATTAGCCTAGTACATACCTATGAACCTATGCTAATTGTTGGGTTGGTGGCCTAATGGTTAAGGTGCTTGCCTTACAAACACAAGGTGCAGGGATTGAGTCTCACAAGGGATAACAGGCTAGGCTTAAAATGACTCGCAAGGGCAGTTAGCTTAGTACTAACCTATGAACCTATGAAAAATCCTGTTTCACCTACCTCCCCTTATCCTATAACTAAACTGTCTGATAGTACAAACTAATCTAATTCACTTCTACACATACCCCTTTTGTAAGTCCATGAATTTTGTCCCAAAGTTTTAACTTGCCACATCTTGTAACTTCTAACATTTTTCTTTTATCATTTCCTTTCTTTATATGCTTGTCTGTTAAATCACAATTAAAGTCTTTTGTTATTATAATATTCATATTTATCACTAGATATTCTAAAATCTAATAAAATAATCTTCCCCTGTCTTTATCATTTTGCAATGTGGCTAGAGATAAAGGAAAAGAAGGAATGTATAAAAATAGGCAAAGGAGTAAAAAGGATAAACGAGAACGCATGGAATGAAGAAGGAACGAGATTAGTAATGCAGTTAGGGAAAGATCATATTACAATGACAATATTTATTAAAAAATTGGTCTGAATGGTGGATGATATTTATGGAAAAATATAAAAAAAAAGTTTTTTTTACAGTTGCAATATGATGCGAGAAAAGTCGAGAAAGAAAAATATAAAAGAACATGTAAATGCATTGGAAGACGTAGAACATAATGACAGAAAATATTTTGACAAAGAAAAAATATTTTAAAGAAATATCAAGAAAAAATACAAGCATTGTTACATAAGCAAAGATAATTTTACAAGGAAAAAGAGAAGTAGCAAGTTACTTAAGTAGCTTAGTAAAGGGGGATGGTAATGAGAGAGATAAACATGTAAAAGGAGACATGGAACACAGGAAAAGATTATGAATAGTGTCGTACAATATGTGCAGAAATGTTTAAAGAAAAAAGGAGTAAAAATCTTAACATAAAAAGAGAATAAAAAGCTGGAAAAGAGATGTCTAGATAAAGTATCAGGGCAAGTCAATATCGATTTGGCTGCAGGACTAGATGGAATACGGTATGTGTAATAATTTAAGGTATTGGCAAGAAAGTGTTTTTAAAGATTTTGAATGAATGGTTAAATTAAGGTTTTATGTATAAAGAATTATATATGGGAGAAGGAAGATAGAAGAGAATTTTAAAAAACTGGAGACTTTATTGAATAATAATGATTATAAGATCTTTATGAAAATAATAGAAAAGCGATTTGAAACTAAAATCGAAAATATTATGGTAGTGTACATAGTATAAAGGGGAAGGAAGGATTGTCAAGAATCATTAATGCCAGAGAAATTGTAGATGATGAATAGAAAAGAAGCAAAAATCATGAGGAGACCTTAATAAGGCATTTGACACAATTGCATATGAAATCCTATGGGTAATAATGAAAGAATATAAGTGAGAAAGACAGGAAATCATGCATGTCAGCATATAGCAATAGTAAAGTACCAATACTTGTAAATGGCTGGTTAAGCCAAGAGAAACACATGAAGAGTGGTGTAAGACAGGGATGTCCAATGAGTTGAATGGCATTGGTTATGAATGTGATAGTA
Organism: Protopterus annectens; assembly: GCF_019279795.1. Lineage (NCBI taxonomy): Eukaryota > Metazoa > Chordata > Ceratodontiformes > Protopteridae > Protopterus > Protopterus annectens. The sequence continues at coordinate 25,209,209 of NC_056749.1, forward strand.
TGGGAAATAAATTACAAAATGAAGGAGGTGGGGTGTATAACACCTGAAGGGTTAAGAATTCCACTGATGTTAACATATGCAGATGACATTATAATAATGGCAAAAAAACAAATTTGGATAAAAAAAAGTAATCTGCACAAATGCTTGTCTAGAGGTGATATGGATGGCTTTAGATACAGAGAACTGTAAAGGTTTAGGTGATATAGTAAGGCTAAGGGATATGTATTTTAAAATGAATGAAATCTCTGTGTTAGGTATAAAATTTAGCAATAAAGTTATAAGTAGAATTCAGTGGGGAAAAACAGAATAAATAAGGCAAACTTGTCTTTTCTGGAGAACATAGATTATCATTCAAAAAAATGTTTATTTGATAAATTCAGTACTGATGGGAAAATTGCATATTTAATAAGTGTATTTGTCAACAGTATTTAAAAATGAATTATTAGAGATATTTTTTCATGTATATGAGGTTCTAGATTAAACCCAGTAAAAAGAAGGGGGTTGTATGTAAATAAAGAAGGAGGAGGTTTAGGATTAAGCAACCCAGTGGTGAATGTTAATTCATTTGTACCAAGTGTTAAAGTTGATAAATAAAAAAGAATGAAAGATTAGTAGCACAACTGTATAAATATAAGTATGGTAAAAGGTGGGGTATAGTAAAAAAAAGAGTAAAAGAGTGTATAAATGAAGAAATAAAATGTTATAAAATATTTTTGTGGAAAATATTTATTTATTTATTTATTTTACATTTGTTGACCGGGAAAGTCTGACTGGGTATATGCCCATTTTCAGCGGAGGCCCGGGGAGAAAAGCTCCATATATTCAGACATATGAGATTTACATAATATAAGAGTACAATCTAGCATATCAGATGAAAAAAGAAACAGTATAATTATAGCAAAGTCTTGCATCAAGTGCCTCCCCTCCCCACACAAAAAAGCTTTAGGTAGACCCAAATACCTTGATGTTCCCAGATGTTCTTCATGTTTCACTGTTGCAGTCATCACATTTGGGTTATCTGCTTACAGTAGCCTGCAGTCAGCCTGATTATCGAAGTCTTGGGTCCTCCGTCGGTTGCTGTCTCATCTTCCATGACGTCAGGTAGTCAGGGGTATAAAGCATGCAGCTGATGCCATTACATTATTCTTTCTTGCTGTGTGGTGCCCGCAGCAGAAGCAGTTCGCAAGTGCCGGTCGGCCGACTCCTGAAATTTTCATTTTTGAGTTTCAGAACCGAAGTCTTCAACTAAAGCTAAGTACCCCATTGGGGAAACTTTTTCTTGCTCTAAACCAATGTCAATAAAAGTCAATAATTGTATTTCTTGTGGAAAGCAAATACCTCATAAAGATTTTCATTCGTACTGTATTCCTTGCCTAGGCCCTGACCATGATGTACCTCGCTGTTGGTTTTGTGCCTTATTTAAACCACGAACTATTCATCGTCAGTACATTTTCGCTTCTAAATATTTTGGTACTCAGTTCAATTATCCAGATATGTCTTCGGTAAGCCTCCAGACTGCCGACAATACAAAAAAACCGCAAAGATAAAGACAGAGACAGGCCGCCTAGGTTCAAAGCTGCTGATGATGCTTCTTCTAACCTAGTCGCCAGTTCCCCAGTTCTCAGTGAGGCGCTTTCACAGCCCCTGATACCCGCTACTTCAGATTTGTAGGCCTCTACTGAGACCCATTTGGCGTCTGGTATGCCGCGAGATGCTTCAACTGTGGAACCTGTGGATGTCTCTACCTTGGATGGGTCCAGAGCCGCTGTGCAGGCGCCGGCTTTTGAGGGTGTATTCATTCATATTAAACCAACGCCATCTTCTTCTAGGCCTAAAATTCAAACCATGTCTAGGAAACTGATGCCCAGACCGCATGGTCAGGCCTCTATGCCTAAAAAAACAAATGATAAGAATGGCTGAAGACCTTATTACTTTAATCAGGGGAAGCCAGCCTTCCCCCTCTAAGAGACCTAAGACTGAAATTGATTAGGATACTTTTGACCAGGATTCTGAAATTTCTGTCTCCTCTGATGACCAGGATTTACCCTTATCTACTTATGAGGATTCTGATGCAGAGGACTCTATTCCCTCTGCTTCTCCCCCAGAGGATTTTTCTTTTGGTGAAACCTTGCATACTCTTAGGGAGTATTTTCCCTAAGAAAGCCAGGATTACTCTGATTCTAAAAAGAGGCTTAGAGACTTCTTACTCCTGCCCCAACACAGGCCTTTAGCTATCCCTCCTGTGCTGGACATTGTTGATGATGCCTTTTTGGAATCTAGCTTGGCCCCTGACTCTTTACATCCTGCTCCCAGAAAACCTGACAGATATAGGTTCATAGGTTTATACGAGGCTATCTTCCCTAAGGCATTTATAAGCCTAGCCCAAAGTTATGTGGCTTACGCCGCCCCTTATGTTAGAAATACTGTGCCCATTAGTTTGTTGTGCCTCTGTCCAGCAGTGACACAGAGATGATTCCCAGGGTAAACCTACGATCTCCCATCCACCGGTCAAGATTTCTCTTGAACAGGGCCAGCGAGGTGCTCTGCCTCACATGGACCGGGATTTTATTCCACAGCATGGGGAGTCTCTGGGTGATAAATCTATCCCTCCAGCACGTCCTATTTATATCCGTGCTAAGGTTTAAGTCTCTTGCTCTAGTGGTTTTGGTGGATTTGGATTTTTTGAGGTGGAGCATGTCCATTAATTCCAGGTTGGTCATGGCCTTGTATGTCAGGCACAGATCACCTCTGAGCAGATGGTATGCAACTGAATAGAGTTGGAGTTTCTTTAGTCTGGCAGCATATGACAGGTTTTGGAGTCCCTTTATCCTTTTGGTGAGGAACTTTTGGGGTCTCTCCAATTGCTGCAGGTGTCGGGTGAGATACATCCCGAATGGGGCATTGTACTCGATCATTGGTCTGATAAGTGAAGAGTACAGGGGAACAATGACCTCACTTGATCTGGATGTGAATCCCTTCATGATCAGGTGGGCAATGTAGAAGGTCTTTCGAACCACTTTAGCAATGTGAGTGTCAAACAAGAGGTCAAACAATGGTCAACCTGGGTCCCCAGGTCCCTGATAACCTCTTCTGTGCTTAGTGGGTTGCCACCTATATGGTAGCTTGGGGTTACCTTGTTTTTCCCGAAGGGTATGACTATACACTTTTTGCTTAACTTCAGGCCATGGCTCTGGCACCAGCTATCAGTTTCCGTGAGACCCCTCTGAAGGATGTCTGTGTCTGATGTACTATCCACTATGGCACCCAGTTTGCAGTCATCCGCAAACTTTGTCAGCCATAGTCCTCCTGTGTTTGCCTGTACTTCTGAGAAGTAGATGCCGAACAATAGGGGGCCAAGGACTGAGCCCTGTGGGACACCACTTGTAACTGGCTTGGAGTCTGACATGGCTCCAGCAACTCTAACCCTGTGGGTTCTGTCCTTTAGCCAGTTTGCAACCCATCTTGTGACATATGGGTTTACATTTAAGCTGGTAAGTTTCTCTATAATACCCGAGTGGGGTATTGTGTCGAAAGCTTTTGCAAGGTCAAGGTAGGCTGTATGGACTGCCTTTCCATCATCAATGGCCTTGGTGACTGTTTCGAAGAAGTCGACCAAGTTCAAAAGGCAAGATCTGCCCTTGACAAAGCCAAACTGGGTTGGGTCCAAGGTCTGCAAGTCCCCTATGTCCTTGTTTATGAGTTCCATTATGATCCTCTCCATAGCTTTGCAGACCAGGCTTGTTAAGCTTATGGGGCGGTAATTACCAGGGTCCGTAGAGGCATCGCCTTTGTGGAGTGGGACCACAGTTGCCGTACGCCACTCCTTGGGCACGTATCCTGTGGTGAGGCTAAGATTAAACAGCTGCCTTATGTGCGGGTTTAGTTCTTCATTGAGTTCGTGTAGCACACAGCCGGGGACCCCATCCGGTCCCATTGATGCTGTGTTTTTAGCTTTAGAGAAAGCAGCTTTCACCTGCACATTTGAGATGTCTGGGAGGCTACACTCAGTTGGGATAGTTATCTCTCCTTTTGGGGGGGAGAGGGGGGTGAAGTTTGCGCTGAACCTGTCTGCCAGTATGTTGGCAATGTCTGTGGGTTCAGTGATTTTTGTATCATTTTGGACTAATTCTGAGCATATCTGGGAGTTTCCACCCAGGTTTCTGACATAGCTGAAGAAGGCCTTATGATTGTCTTTTGAATCTATGGCAATTTTTCTCTCAAAGTTGCCCTTGGATGATTTTATGAGGGATCGTAGTTTCTTGCTAGTGCTGATCAAAGATGCCTTCCCTTTTTGGGATTTTGCTCTATCATGTAATAGCTTTCTCCTCTTATTGTAAAGTTTGTTTATGGCTGGGGTCCACCAGACTGGACGTTTGCCCTTGGTGGAAAGAGTCTTGGTTTTATTTGGGATTACCTGATCCATGCAGTCCTGAAGGTGTTCATAGAAGGCATTTGTAAGGGCTTCCGCAGCTTGGGTTGTGGTTTCCATTGGCTCGGGGGCCTTGAAGGATACCACACCTGCCTTGAGTAGTGTGAAGTTTGCTTTGGAGAAGTTCTTCACTGTGGTCTTTTTTGTTTGGGGTGGGGGCGGGATGTGGATTTCTAGTGAGATTAGTTTATGATCTGATCTCACCAATGAGGGATATACTTCCGGTGTGGAGCATTTTGTCCCCATGTTCGTGATGATGAGATCTAGTATATTTTCTCCTCTTGTGGGGACGGTGACTAGTTGTTCCATGGCATTTGAATTTATGAACTCCAGGAACCTCTGGGCCAGAAAGTTGGGGCTTGAGTAATGTTCCCAGTCTATATTCGGGTAGTTGAAGTCACCCAATATGATGGTGTTTGGTGATACATTTATACCCTCCAGTGTCTTCAGGAAGGCTGTGTGGGTTTCCTGAGTTTGAGAGGGTGGCCTGTAGCATGCTGCAAATTGTAGATCAGTTTTGCCTATGGTTAATTGCACCTGGATGATTTCTGATGCTTCGTGCGTAGCCACCAACCTGGAGGTGTGGGTATCCTTGATGAATATGGATACACCCCCTCCTTTTGTGGTGTGGTCCGGGTTTTGGGGCTGGAACGCATGATATGAGATAAAACCTGATAGTGCCGGGGTGCTCTCAGGAGTCTTGAACCAGGTTTCAGTCACAGCACAGACATCGATGTTCTCCATACTGAGAAGGGCCTCGAGTGCGTGCATTTTGAGATTTAGACTTCTGGCATTGAGCAGCATTACCCTTAGTTTCTTCCCATTTTTGTTTTCTAGGGTGGTAGGTTTAGAATTTGAGCCTTGCCTAAAAAAGGCACTATGGGGGTGGCAAGAGCCTTAGCCTTAGCCTTATATTACAGGGATGTTCTCCCTGTAATATAAGGCTAAGGCTCTTGCCACCCCCATAGTGCCTTTATTAGGCAAGGCTCAAATTCTAAACCTACCACTATGGGGGTGGCAAGAGCCTTAGCCTTATATTACAGGGATGTTCTTCGTGTTTCACTGTTGCAGTCATTACACTTGGGCTATCCTGCTGGCAGGCTACCCTCAGTCCGCCTGAATTCCAAAGTCTAGGTCCGGCATCGGTTGCTGTGACCTCTTCCCTGACGTCAGTGCGCCAGGGGTATAAAAGATGCAGCCGACGCCATTTTCTTCTGTCTTTCTTGCCACGCGGTGCCCGAAGCATAAGCAGTTTGCAAGTGCCGGTTGGCCGACTCCTGAGATTTTTGTGTTCGAATTTCAGATCCAAAGTCTTCATTAAAAGCTAAGTACCCCATTGGGGAAACTTTTTTTCTTGCTCCAGACTGATGTAAGAAAAAGTTAATAATTGTATTTTTTGTGGGAAGCAAATACCTCATAAGGACTTTCATTCTTACTGTATTCCTTGCCTAGGCCCTGACCACGATGTTGCTAGTTGTCGGTTTTGTGCTAGATTTAACCAACGCACTATTAAGTGTCGGTATGATTTTGCATTACACTATTTTGGCAGAAGATTTAATTATACGATGTCGTCGGATAGCCATCCGACTACCGGAATTCACAAGAAACGCAAAGAAAAAGAAAAGGACAGGCATCCGAGATCCAAAACCGATGACGAGGCTTCTTCTAAGCCAGTCGCCGGTTTGCCAGTTCTCAGTGAGGTGCCTTTGCAGCCCCTGACACCCACTACTTTAGACCTGCAGGCCGCTACCGACTTCCACGTGGAGTCGCCTAGGCTGCTAGAAACTCAAGGTACTGGACCTTTGGAGGCTATTCCCTCAGATGGGTCCGGAGCCGCTGAGCAGGCATCGGCTTCTGAGGGTGTTTTCAGACCAACTCAATTATACATTAAAACGACTTCAGCTTCAAAGGCAAAGACTAAAGCACCCTTAAAGACAAAGAAACAAGTACAGCAGCCTCATGGACAGGCCTACATGCCCAAAAAACAGATGCTCAAAATGGCCGAAGACTTAACTCATTACAGCCGAGTAACGTCTCCAGGCATTTCTGCAGTTACACCCTACTGCTCCTCTAGGCGTCAAATATTGCCTGTTCATATTTGCATTAATAATTCTAAAACCATGTTACATACAAGGTACTGGAAAATTTTATCTTGAAGCATACATGATAGCAAACACAATTGTATTGATATATGACCTCTGTCAATGGGTATTTGTTAAAAATGTAAGGTGATAACTTAAATTTTTAAATGCTGAAGCCACACCCACTAGGGGTTAAAGGTACACACTCAAAAGAGCTCTACTGGAGGGAATGAGTTAATTACTTTGATCAGGGGGTTCCCATCCCCCACCTGATAAAAGGCCTAGGCAAGAGACAGAATATGAATCTTCAGATCAGGTTTCCATTTCATCCGATTCCTCTTCTGATCAGGAATACTCTCTTTCTCCCTATGAGGATTTTGATGCTGAAGAATCTATCCCTTCAGCCTCTCCTCCTGAGGATTACTCTTTTGGGGAAACCTTGCATACCATGAGGGAGCATTTCCACTGGGAGAGCCAAGATTTTTCAGAGTCTAAGAAAAGGCTCAGAGACTTCCTTTTACTACCACAACACAGGCCCCTAGCTATTCCACCTGTGTTAGACATTGTTGATGATGTATTTTCAGAGTCCAGTCTGACCCCTGACTCCTTACCTCCAGCTCCTGTTAAGCCGGACAGGTACTACAGGGTCCCTGACTCTCATAAATTCCTTTTCAAAAACCCTGCTGTTGACCCAGAAACTATCTCTCAGGGTCCCAAACGGGTCAAGGCTTCTGCTGCAAAAAACCCTACACCCTCTGACAGCGATTCTAGGGCATTGGACAGATGGGGAAAAAAGATTTACACTTCTGCTACCTTGGCTATAAGGGCTTTAAATTGTCAGTTTCATATGCTCAAGTATCAGCAATATATTATGTCACTGCTTAAACAGAAAATGTTGACAAATTCTGAATGTGCAGAAAACAAAGAAATGCAGGATTTATTGCATGCAGCTGAACAAGTTGGAAAGCATACTTTGCAATGTGGTTTTGATTCTTTGGAGGCCTCCTGCAGAGCCGCTGTTATGGGTTCTGTCATCAGGAGGCATGCTTGGTTAAAGGAACAAAGTCTGACTGATCATGTCAAAGCAAAATTATTAGATGCCCCATTACAGCATTATACTTTGTTTGGTGTTAAAGCAGAAGAGGTGTTAAAGAAAATGGAGGACAAAGCTAAATCTATGCAAACGGTTAAGGATTTCTTACAGGTTTAGCCTCCAAGATTTAGCAGAGACTGGCCTACAAAGAATTGATCCTTTCCAGTGTCAGACAGACCACAAAGGGGCAGATACAGACACCCAAGAGGCAGATCACAGCCCCAAGGTTCGTACAGGTCTAAACAATGGGGTGCTTCTACTTCCAAAAGTGGAGAAGACAAATCACAGCCATACAGGAAACAGTCCCAATGACTTCCCCCTGCCTGCACCAAGCACTTATCTTCTGGCAGCACCTTTAGGGGGAAACTAGCACTTTTTTCTCAAAACTGGCACATAAATAACACCCAGGACTCCTAGACATAGTGTCACAAGGCTACAAGTTTCACTTCCATACCCTGCCAAGGACAAACAGTTGGCCAGACCTGCCAAAACATCAATGGGCAGAGGCACAAAAGCAAGTCTCATCCCTCATGTACATGAGGGCCATTCAGCAAGTACCAGAGCAAGAGCAGGGACAAGGATTTTATTCAAGACTGTTCTTGGTACCAAGAAAGGACAAGACCTGGAGACCAATACTGGACCTATCTATTCTAAACACATTTCTGGATATACCAAAATTCAAAATGTTGACTCTACAGCAACTTCTGCCCATGCTGGGCAAGAAGGCTTGGCTTGTGACTTTAGACCTAAAAGAGGCATACCTGCATGTCCCAGTCAGACAATCGTGCAGAAGATACCTCAGATTCAAAGCTGGCTCAATGCACTACCAATTCTCTGCACTGCCCTTTGGCTTATCTACTGCACCCAGGGTCTTCACAAAGTGCCTGGCACCAGTAATTGCATTCTGCAGACAAATAGGAATACAAATATATCCTTACTTGGACGACTGCCTCATTCAAGTAGAGAACAAGGACATTCTATTACAGCATCTGGCGTTTGTAAAGAGATTTCTAACAGGCCTAGGTTACACAGTCAACGAAAAGAAATCAAAACTTGTACCTTCTCAAGAGATAATATTCCTGGGTGCAAGCTTAAATACAACTGCCCAGATGGCTTATCTCACACCAGACAAACAAAGGCAACTGACTACCTATTTCAACCTGTTGACAACAAAGGCCCAGTTATCTGCAAGAAAAATTCTGCAGGCTTTGGGCTTCATGGCATCCTGCATTCTACTAATTCCATATGCGAGACTGCATATGAGGAAACTTCAATGGTACCTAAAAAGTGTTTGGACTCAACATTGCCACAGCCTGGAAACAATAATTACCCTCATTCCCTGCCTGCAACAGGAGTTTTGTTGGTGGGCGAAGGCTTGTCACCAGAACAAGGGACAACCATTCACTTTACCCGCAGCCAGGCAGACATTAACAACGGATGCATCAGATTATGCCTGGGGGGCCCACATGGCAGGAAGATGCATTCAAGGCACATGGTCCACAAACCAAGTGCATCTACATATTAATCAAAAAGAGATGCTGACTGTTCAGAATGCCCTGACAGCCTTCAAGGACCTACTTCAACCGAGACAACTACTGATAAAGACAGACAACACCACGGTCATGTGGTATATAAACAAGCAGGGAGGCACTCATTCTTACCCCCTTTGCAGACTAGCCATGATTTTGTGGCACTCAACATTGACTTACCAAGTACATCTGCAGGCACAATTCCTGCCAGGAAAGATAAATACTCTGGCAGACAAACTAAGCAGAAACCTCATGGATTCCCACAAGTGGAAATTGGATCCACAAGTCTTCAGCATGATAACAAGGAAATGGGAATGCCCGGATATAGATCTTTTTACCACTCCTCACAACTACCAACTAAAAAGATTCTGCACAAGGACTTATCACAGACAAGCATGGAAAGTGGACGCCCTATCTTTCAGCTGGAAAAGCTTAGCAGTATATGCCTTTCCTCCACTGCCTCTCCTCCCCAAGGTACTCTTAAAGGTCAGACAAGAGAAGCCAAAGATAATACTGATTGCCCCAGGCTGGCCTTGGCAGCACTGGTATGCAATCCTAAGGAACTTGTCTCAATGCCTGGCTTGGACCTTGCCTCAAATACCTCATCTACTATCCCAACAAAACAATCAGATACTGCACAGCCAACTAAAGACCTTAAATCTGGCAGCATACAAAGTATGCCTCTCACTAAAGCTGTAATGGATGTCATTTTGGAGGCCAGAAGGCCTAGTACCAGAAAATTTTACGCTGAAAAATTGAAGATATTCTGTGCTTGGAACCAGATACAAGGAATTGACACAGCTGTACCAAATATTCCTCAGATTTTGCAATACTTAACTGAGATGCTGGACAAAGGCCTATCCTTTTCATCAATTAAAATTCATGCCTCTGCCATTTTGGCTCATTACAATACAAAGCCACCAGTCTTTTCTCATCCCTTGTTAAGGCAGTACCTCAGAGGAGCCAAAAACCTAAGGTCTCCAAGATCACCAATACCTGCATGGGACCTCAATTATGTTTTGGAAAAACTCACTCTGCCTCCTTTTGAGCCAGCCGCTACAGCTGATATAAAGTTTTTATCTTGGAAAGCAGCTCTGCTTCTAGCAATAACCTCTGCAAGATGAGTCTCAGAGCTACAGGCACTCATGGCTGTGGAACCTTTTATCATTTTTTATCCAGACAGGGTTTCTCTGAGGACAAACCTGACATTTATGCCTAAGGTAGTGTCCAGTGTGGCCCTTAACCAAACTATTCATCTGCCTACTTTTTATCCAAACCCACAGAATAAGGGGGAGAGAATTCTGCATTCTTTGGACATACACAGACAGCTACGCTTCTACTTGAACAGAACCAGAGCTTTCAGAAAGACAGAGCAACTACTAGTGGCATATGCTGCAGGATCACAAGGAAAGGCTATCTCAAAGCAGACTACTTCAAAGTGGATAGGCCACTGCATTCCTTTCTGCTATTCAAAACATGGCAAGCCAGTGCCTAAGGGCATTAGGCCACATTTAACCAGAGCAGCAGCCACTTCAGCAGCCTTCCTCAGGGGAGTACCAACCAAAGACATTTTAGAGGCTGCTACCTGGAGTTCAGTGCACACCTTTACAAAGCACTGTCATTTACCACTCTATTCTAAAGCAGGGCAGCTTTTGCCTCTGCAGTTCTGCAGGGCCTCATAGCTGTTCCTAATGCTATTTAGCTCCAGCCTCCCAACCATAGCTTTGGGATTCAACCCAAGTGTAATGACTGCAACAGTGAAACACGAAGAACATAGTACAGTTGTGTACACTTACCATAAATGTAGATGTTCAAGTGTATTCACTGTTGCAGTCCAGGTTACCCACCCGCCATCCCCCATATCTTTGCTCCAACTTATCTGCACTTCTCTAATCTATACAACCTATACGGTGTATTTGCTTGTAGATGAATGTATTATATATTTTGGTGCATGCATGTTTTATTGGCATATTTTTAGCTTACCCTTTTGGGGGCACATGACATCTGGGGCAAGAAAAACTGAAGAAAATGGCGTCGGCTGCATCTTTTATACCCCTGGCACACTGACATCAGGAAAGAGGCGACAGCAACTGACGCTGGACCTAGACTTTGGAATTCAGGCTGACTGAGGATTGCCTGCCAGCAGGATAACCCAAGTGTAATGACTGCAACAGTGAATACACTCAAACATCTACATTTATGGTAAGTGTACACAACTGTACTTTCCTGATTCACACAAATTCCTTTTCAAAAATCCTACTGCAGATCCTGAGACCATTTCACAGGGACCCAAGGGCATTAAGGCTACTACTGCCAAAAATCCTACCCCCTCTGATAGAGATTCCAGGGCCCTGGATAGATTGAGTAAGAAGGTATACACCTCTACAACCTTGGCCATCAGGGCCTTAAATTACCAGTTTCATATGTTAAAGTATCACCAGCATATTATTGGATTGCTTAAACAGAAAGTGATGTTGATTCCTGATTGTGCTGAAAATAAGGATTTACAGGATTTAATGCATTCTGTTGAACAGGTTGGAAAACATACTTTGCAGTTTGGTTTTGATTCACTAGAGGCATCTTGCAGGGCTGTTGTCACTGGGTCTGTGCTTAGAAGGCATGCTTGGCTTAAGGAGCAATCTTTGCCAGATCATGTTAAAACTAAATTGCTGGATGCTCCCTTAAATCAGGACCGCCTGTTTGGCGACAAAGCAGAAGAAGTTTTTAAAAAGATAGAGGAAAAAGATACATCTATGCAAACTGTTAAAAATTTCTTACAAATGCAGCCTCCTAGATTTAGTAAGCATTGCCCCTCAAAAAATTGGTCCTTTCCTACCTCTTCCAGGCCTTCTCAGTTCAAACCCAGAAAAAGCAGAACACCCAGGCTTCAGTCCCAGAGTACGCACAGGACTAAGCAGTGGGGGGCCCTATGGTAAGCTGTCTCAATGACTTAATTTGAAACCTTCCAAGTACTTCTCAACTGACTGACTGCTCCTGTAGGGGGAAAGATTGCTCTGCAAGCAAAAAAACTGGGAACTCATTACCCAAGACAAATGGGTTTTAAACATAGTTTCCCAAGGATACAGATTTCACTTCCACACATTACCAACCCCAAACGGTTGGCCAGATCTACCCCCAAATCAGTGGGCAGAGGCTCAAAAGCAAGTACTCTCTCTCTTAAGATTAAAGGCTATTCAGACTGTACCAGAAGAGGAAAAGGGACAAGGTTTCTACTCAAGACTTTTCCTGGTACCCAGAAAAGACAACTAATGGCATCCTATCCTGGACCTGTCTATCCTAAACACCTTTTTGGTGATTCCAAAATTCAAGATGCTAACTCTTCACCAGTTGCTTCCCATGAAAGGCAAATATGCCTGGTTGGCAACACTGGAATTGAAGGAAGCCTACCTGCACATCCCAATCAGGGAATCTTGCAGAAAATACCTACACTTCAAAGCAGGCTGCATGCACTATCAGTTCTCTGCACTGCCCTTTGACGTATCTACTGCACCCATGGTATTCACAAAGTGCCTAGCTCCAGTCATTGCATTTTGTAGGCAAAGAAATATTCAAATATACCCATACCTGGACGATTGTGTATTTCAGGCAGAAAGCCAGGACATACTTCTGAATCATGTGGCATTTGTACAAAAGGTTTTAACTTGTCTGGGGTACACCATAAATGAAAAGAAATCACATCTGGTACCCTGTCAACAAATTACATTCATGGAATTAAGCTTGAACACAACTTCCCAGATAGCTTTCCTCACGCCAGAGAAACAAATTCATTTGACAACTTACTTCAAACAACTGGCCACAAAAACCCTGCTATCTGCAAGGCAAATACTGCAAGCCTTAGGGTTCATGGCCTTGTGCATTCTACTGATTCCATATGTAAGACTGCATATGAGGAAACTACAGTGGTATCTAAAAAGCCTATGGTGTCAACATTCTCAGGATCTAGAAGCAATGATTCCTATCATACCTTACGTACGGTTAGAATTCCTTTGGTGGGCAGAGGCCTGCCACCAAAACAAAGGACTACCATTCACTCTACCCCCACCGCCCAAACCCTAACAACAGATGTATCAGACTGTGCATGGAGGGCTCACCTAGCAGGGAAGTGCATTCAGCGCAAATGGAACCCAAGTCAAATGCACCTGCATATAAATCAAAAAGAAATGTTAGCTGTAAAGACTGCTCTGACAGCCTTCAAGGACCACATTCTTCCAGGACAATTAATGGTAAAGACGAGCAACACCACTGTTATGTGGTACATAAACAAGCGGGGGGGGGGGGTACCCATTCTTACCCCCTCTGCAGACTAGCCATGCCTCTGTGGAGCACAACCTTGAGCTACCAAGTGCATCTACAGGCTCGATTCCTGCCAGGAAAACTAAATACACTGGCAGACGAACTAAGCAGAAATCTCATGGACCCACATGAGTGGAAACTGGAACCAAAGATTATCAACATGTTGATCAACTAATGGGGATCCCAGATATAGACCTGTTTGCCTCCCCCCACAACTACCAATTGGACAATTTGTGCACAAGGACTCCCCACAAACAAGCTTGGAAAGTGGATGCTCTGTCGTTCAGCTGGAAAAAAATCTATCAGTTTATGCCTTTCCTCCTCAGCCTCTCCTCTCCAAAGTGCTACTGAAGATCAAACAGGACAAACCAAGGACGATACTGATTGCACCAGACTGGCCACGCCAACACTGGTATTCCCTCTTGTGCAGTGTGTCACAGCTGGCCCCATGGCACCTACCTCAGACCCCCTACCTTGCTGTCTCAGCAGGAGAGCCAGATTCTGCACCCCCAGCTTCAAACCCTGAACCTGGCAGCCTGGCTATTTACCTAATCTCTCCATTACCATCCCTCAGTAAACAAGTATTGGATGTCATTTTGGTGGCAAGGAGGCCTAGTACTAGAAAATCTTATGCTGAAAAATGGAAAAGATTCTGTGCCTGGAACCAAACTCAAGGGATGGCCACAGCAGCGCCCAATTTACCTCAGATTCTTCAATACTTTACTGAGATGCTTCACAAGGGCCTTTCCTTTTCCTCCATCAAAATTCACGCCTCAGCCATTTCAGCTCATTACAACACAGGACCACCCCTCTTTTCTCACCCACTGCTCAAGTAGTTCTTCAGAGGGGCCAAAAACTTAAGACCACCCAGAAGAGCCCCAACTCTAGCCTGGGACTTTAATTTTGTATTGGAAAAACTCACTCTTCCTCCTTTTGAACCAGCTGCAACTGCAGTTAAAATTCCTTTCTTGGAAAACAGCTTTCCTTTTAGCAATCACTTCAGCAAGAAGGGTATCTGAATTACAGGCCCTTGTGGCAGTGGAGCCTTTCATCATTTTTCATGCAGACAGGGTGTCCCTCAGGACCAATCCCTTCTTCATGCCCAAGGTGGTACCCAATGTGTCCTTAATCAGTCCATTCATTTGCCAACCTTCTTTTCTAATCCACAGAACAAAGGGGAATGAATACTGCACTCTGTAGATGTGCACAGATAACTTAGATTTTACTTGGACAGGACTAAACCTCAAAGGAAATCTGAACAACTGCTAGTGGCATTTGCTGCAGGGGCAGAGGGGAAGGATATTTCAAAGGAAACCATTTCTAAATGGATAGGCCATTGTATTCATTTCTGCTATAAGCACCATGGAAAACTTATTCCACAGGGGATTAGACCCCATTCAACCAGGGCTGCATCTACCTCTACAGCCTTTCTCAGAGGTATCCCTACCAGAGACATCCTAGAAGCTACTACCTGGAGTTCTGTATATACTTTGACCAAGCATTACCATTTGCCAATTTTCTCTAAATCCAGAGCTGGCCTTGCCACTGCAGTCTTGCAGGGCCTTATAGCTGGTCCTAATGCTATCTAAATTCCTCCTCCCATCCTTAGCTTTGGGAATATACCCAAATGTGATGACTGCAATAGTGAAACACGAAGAACATAGTACAGTTGTGTACACTTACCATAAATGTAGATGTTCGAGTGTATTCACTGTTGCAGTCCTGGTTACCCTCCCTCCAGCCCCCTGACCTTTTTTGGCTATATCTCTATTCTCCTTTACTATACTAAAAAGCTTTTTGGTGTATTTGCTTTTTTGTTGAAGGTATATCCTTGTATTTATATATTTAATTGCTTCCCATTAAGGAGGGCACCTGACATCTGGGGCAAGAAAAAGTGATGTAATGGCATCGGCTGCATGCTTTATACCCCTGACTACCTGACATCATGGAAAATGAGATAGCAACCGATGCAGGACCCAATACTCTGATAATCAGGCCGACTGAAATGTGATGACTGCAACAGTGAATACACTCGAACATCTACATGTATGGTAAGTGTACACAACTCTACTTTTCCCATTCACCTTTATGGTATTTGAAATATGCTTCATTTTTTCCTCATGCACATCTGGTGTCAGCCATATCTCCTACCCCCTGTCTAAACATTTGCTTTTTTGTTGAAGGTATATCCTTGTATTTATATATTTAATTGCTTCCCATTAAGGAGGGCATGACATCTGGGGCAAGAAAAACTGATGTAATGGCATCGGCTGCATGCTTTATACCCCTGACTACCTGACATCATGGAAAATGAGATAGCAACTGATGCAGGACCCAAGACTTTGATAATCAGGCCGACTGAGGGCTACTGCAAGCAGATAACCCAAATGTGATGACTGCAACAGTGAATACACTCGAACATCTACATGTATGGTAAGTGTACACAACTCTACTTTTCCCATTCACCTTTATGGTATTTGAAATATGCTTCATTTTTTTCCTCATGCACATCCGGTGTCAGCCATATCTCCTACCCCCTGTCCAAACATTTTTTTCATCATACATTTTGTAAACCTCATCCACCTTATTACAGACCGATGGAAAAAAATCTTCAATTTATTTGCCATTTGTTTACCAGGAAAGTCTGACTGGGTGAAAAAGTGACCATTTTCAGTGGACTCCCTGGGAGAAAACCTTCACAATTGGATTTTTTTCAAAAATCAAGTACAGACATTTTAAATCACAAAATATCCCTTTATTCCAAAGAATCCTTTTTATTCCAGGCACTGCTGTGCCCCTTATTTTATTTTTTATTAATTTTATATCCTGAAAAAAATCTAAAACTGTTTCAAAATGTTTCACAGCACTGAAGTATCATTTTCTGGATTTATCAAATACAAAATAATTTCATCTGAAAATAAGATTATTTTTTCTTGAGTACAGTGCCAGTTATACCCTTGAGTTTGGGAGTCCCTCATTTCTTTGCCAGCGGTTCTATTGATAAGACAAGTAAAGGAGAAAGAGGACACCCACACTTGGCTCCTGCATTCAAATTCAGCTTACCTCTGACCCTTCATATATCTTCCCAATTAAAGCCATTATTCTATAGGGAAACACAAATGTTACCATTACCCTACTCATAAAATCCCAGCTAAGTATATTGAATCCATTGTCTACATTCAAGAAAATCCAACAGGCCAAACAAGTCTCTTTTCAGCAGATGCCTAGGAAGAAAAGTTCCACAGAAAATAATAATGATAGTGCATGCAAAACATACAGAGTATTCCGGTAACATTTAGCAGCATTTCATACAACACTCCACGAGAATGATTTACAGTAGTAGTGTACAATGTACAGAATGCGGAAGAACAGCAGCATTACATACAACACTCCATGAGAATGATTTACAGTAGTAGTGCACAATGTACAGAATGCAGAAGTAACAGCAGCATTACATACAACGCTCCATGACAATGATTTATAGTAGTTGTGTACAATGTACAGGGCAGCCATGGTAGTACAGGGGTTAGCATTGCCACCTCACAGCAAGAGGCTGTCCATTTCAATCTTCGTCTGGGGTGCCTTCTGTGCGGAGTCTGCATGTCCTCCCTGTAGTTATGTGGGTTTCCTCCGGGTGCTCCAGTTTCCTCCCACATCCCAAAGACAAACTGTAGGTGAATTAGACATTCTAAATTGGCCCTAGGCGTGAGGGCTTGCATGTGTTTGCCTTCTGTGGAAGGTTGGGTACCGGGCTAACAACTCGACACCAAAAAAACCCCACTGCCAATCATGAGCAGACAGCCGATCCTCTATGGTGACCCCTAACCGGGAAAAAGCCAAAAGAAGAAGTGTACAATGTACAGAATACCAAAGTAACATGAGTAGCTTTACATCAAAGCTCCACGAGAATGAATTACAGTAGTAGTGTACAATGTACAGAATGCCAAAGTAACATTAGTAGCATTACATACAAAGCTCCATGAGAATGATTTACAGCAGTAGTGTACAATGTACAGAATGCTGAAGTAACAGTAGCAGTATTATGTCCAAAGCACCCCAAGAATGATTTCCAGTAGTAGTGTACAATGTACAGAATGCTGAAGTAACATTAGCAGCATTACATACAAAGCTCCCTGAGAATGAGTTACAGTAATAGTGTACAATGTACAGAATGCTGAAGTAACATTAGCAGCATTACATACAAAACTCCCCAAGAATGATTTACAGTAGTAGTGTACAATGTACAGAATGCTGAAGTAACAGCAGCATTACATACAAAGCTCCCTGAGAATGATTTACAGTAGTAATGTACAATGTACAGAATGCGGAAGTAACATTAACATCATTACATACAAAATTCACCAAGAATGATTTACAGTAGTAGTGTACAATGTACAGAATGTGGAAGTAACATTAGCAGCATTACATACAAAGCTCCCCGAGAATGATTTACAGTGGTAGTGTACAATGTACAGAATGTTGAAGTAACATTAGCAGCATTTTGTACAATGTACAGAATGCTGACGTAATATTAGCAGCATTGCACACAAAGCTCCCCGAGTCTGAAATACAGTAGTAGTGTACAATGTACAGAATGCTGAAGTAACATTAGCAGCATTACATACAAAGCTCCATGAGAATGATTTACAGCAGTAGTGTATAATGGACAGAATGCTGAGGTAACATTAGCAGCATTACATACAAAGCTCCCCAAGAATGAAATACAGTAGTAGTGTACAATGTACAGAATGCTGAAGTAACATTAGCAGCATTACATACAAAGCTCCATGAGAATGATTTACAGTAGTAGTGTACAATATGCAGAATGCTGAAGCAACATTAGCAGTATTACATACAAAGCTCCACGAGAATGATTTACAGTAGTAGTGTACAATATACAGAATACCGAAGTAACATTAGCAGCATTACACACAAAGCTCCACGAGAATGATTATAGTAGTAGTGTACAATGTACAGAATGCTGAAGTAACATTTGAAGCCTTACATACAAAGCTCCCTGAGAATGATTTACAGTAGTAGTGTACAATGTACAGAATACTGAAGTAACATTAGCAGCATTACATACAAAGATCCCCGAGAATGATTTACAGTAGTGTGCAATGTATAGAATGCTGAAGTAACATTAGCAGCATTACATACAAAGGTTCCATGGGAATGATTTACAGTAGTAGTGTACAATGTGCAGAATGCTAAAGTAACATTTGCAGCATTACATACAAAGCTCCTTGAGAATGATTTACAGTAGTAGAGTACAATGTACAAAATGCTGAGGTAACATTAGCAGCATTGCCTATAAAGCTCCCCGAGAATGATTTACAGTAGTAGTAGTGTACAATGTACAGAATGCTGAAGTAACATTAGCAGCATTACATATAAAGCTTCCCAAGAAGGATTTACAGTAGTAGTGTAGAATGTACAGAATGCTGAAGTAACATTAGCAGCATTATATACAAAGCTCCCCGAGAATGATTTACAGTAGTGTACAATGTACAGAATGCTGAAGTAACATTAGCAGCATTACCTATAAATCTCCATGAGAATGATTTACAGTAGTAGTGTACAATGTACAGAATGCTGAAGTAACATTAGCAGCATTGCATACAAAGCTCCTCAAGTAGGATTTACAGTAGTAATGTGCAATGTACAGAATGCTTAAGTAACATCAGCAGAATTACATACAAAGCTCCCCAAGAATAATTTACAGTAGTAGTGTACAATGTACAGACTTCTGAAATAAAATTAGCAGCATTACCTACAAAGCTCCCTGAGAATGATTTACAGTAGTAGTGTACAATGTACAGAATGCTGAAGTAACATTAGCAGCATAACCTACAAAGCTCCCCGAGAAGGATTTACAGTAGTAGTGTACATAGCAGTATTACATACAAAGCTCCCTGAGAATAATTTACAGTAGTTGTGTACAATGTACAGAATGTAGAAGTAACATTAGCAGCATTACATACAAAGCTCCCCGAGAATGATTTACAGTAGTAGTGTACAATGTACAGAATGCGAAAGTAATCTTAGCAGCATTACATACAAAACTCTCTGAAAATTATTTACAGTAGTAGTTTACAACGTACAGAATGCAGAAGTAACATAAGCAGTATTACATACAAATCTTCCTGAGAATGATTTACAGTAGTAGTGTACAGTGTACAGAATGCTGAGTCAACATTAGCAGCATTACATACAAAGTTACCCTAGAAAGATTTACAGTTGTAATGTACAATGTACAGAATGCTGAAGTAACTTTAGCAGCATTACATACAAAGCTTCACGAGAATGATGTACAGTAGTAGTGTACGATGTACAGAATGCTGAAGTAACATTAGCAGCATTACATTCAAAGCTCCATGAGAATGATTTAATGTAGCAGTGTACAATGTACAGAATGCTGAAGTAACATTAGCGGCATTACATACAAAGCTCCCTGAAAATGATTTACAGTAGTGTACAATGTACAGAATGCTGAAGTAACATTAGCAGCGTTACATACGAAGCTCATTGAGAATGATTTACAGTAGTAGTGTACAATGTACAGAATGCTGAAGTAACATTAGTAATATTACTTACAAAACTCTCCGAAAATGATTTATAGTAATAGTGTACAATGTGCAGAATGCTGAAGTAACATTAGCAGCATTACATACAAAGCTCCCTGAGAATGATTTACAGTAGTAGTGTACAATGTGCAGAATGCTGAAGTAACATTAGCAGCATTACATACAAAGCTCCTTGTGAATGATTTACAGTAGTAGTAGTGTACAATGTACAGAATGTGGAAGTAACATTAGCAGCATTACATACAAAGCTCCCTGAGAATGACTTACAGTAGTAGTATACAATGTAGAGAATGCTGAAGTAACATTAGCAGCATTACATACAAAGCTCCCCGAGAAGGATTTACAGTAGTAGTGTGCAATGTACAGAATGCTGAAGTAACATCAGCAGAATTACATACAAAGCTCACCGAGAACAATTTACAGTAGTAGTGTACAATGTACAGAATTCTGAAGTAAAATTAGCAGCATTACCTACAAAGCTCCCTGAGAATGATTTACAGTAGTAGTGTACAATGTACAGAATGCGGAAGTAATCTTAGCAGCATTACATACAAAGCTCCCCTAGAAAGATTTACAGTTGTAATGTACAATGTACAGAATGCTGAAGTAACTTTAGCAGCATACATACAAAGCATCATGAGAATGATTTACAGTAGTAGTGTACAATGTACAGAATGCTGAAGTAACATTAGCAGCATTACATACAAAGCTCCCCGACAAGGATTTACAGTAGTAGTGTACAATGCACATAATGCTGAAGTAACAATAGCAGCATTACATACAAAGCTCCCTGAGAATGACTTACAGTAGTAGTATACAATGTACAGAATGCTGAAGTAACATTAGCAGCATTACATACAAAGCTCCCCGACAAGGATTTACAGTAGTAGTGTACAATGTACAGAATGCTGAAGTAACATCAGCAGAATTACATGCAAAGCTTCCCGAGAATAAGTTACAGTAGTAGTGTACAATGTAAAGAATTCTGAAGTAAAATTAGCAGCATTACCTACAAAGCTCCATGTGAATGATTTACTGTAGTAGTGTACAATGTAGAAAGTGGCAAAGTAACATTAGCAGTATTACATACAAAGCTCCCCGAGAAGGATTTACAGTAATAGTGTGCAGTGTACAGAATGCTGAAGTAACTTCAGCAGAATTACATACAAAGATCCCCGAGAATGATTTACAGTAGTAGTGTACAATGTACAGAATGTTGAAGTAACATTAGCAGCATTGCCTACAAAGCTCCCCGAGAATAATTTACAGTTTTAGTGTACAATGTACAGAATGCTGAAGTAACATTAACAGCATTACCTACAAAGTTCCTTGAGAATGATTTACAGTAGTAGTGTACAGTGTACAGATTGCAGAAGTTACATTAGCAGTATTACATACAAAGCTCCCCGAGAATGATTTACAGTAGTTGTGTACAATGTACAGAATGTGGAAGTAACATTACAGCATTACATACAAAGCTCCCCGAGAATAATTTACAGTAGTAGTGTACAATGTACAGAATCCTGATGTAACTTTAGCAGCATTACATACAAAGCTCTCCGAGAATGATTTACAGTAGTAGTGTACAACATACAGAATGCAGAAGTAACATTAGCAGTATTACATACAAATCTTTCTGGGAATGATTTACAGTAGTAGCGTACAATGTACAGAATCCAGAAGTAACATTAGCAGCATTACATGCAAAGCTCCACGAGAATGATTTACAGTAGTAGTGTACAATGTACAGAATGTGGAAGTAACAATAGCAGCATTACATACAAAGCTCCCCGAGAAGGATTTACAGTAGTAGTGTACAATGTACAGAATGCGGAAGTAATCTTAGCAGCATTACATACAAAACTCTCTGAAAATTATTTACAGTAGTAGTGTACAACGTACAGAATGCAGAAGTAACATAAGCAGTATTACATACAAATCTTCCTGAGAATGATTTACAGTAGTAGTGTACAGTGTACAGAATGCTGAGTCAACATTAGCAGCATTACATACAAAGTTACCCTAGAAAGATTTACAGTTGTAATGTACAATGTACAGAATGCTGAAGTAACTTTAGCAGCATTACATACAAAGCTTCACGAGAATGATGTACAGTAGTAGTGTACGATGTACAGAATGCTGAAGTAACATTAGCAGCATTACATTCAAAGCTCCATGAGAATGATTTAATGTAGCAGTGTACAATGTACAGAATGCTGAAGTAACATTAGCGGCATTACATACAAAGCTCCCTGAAAATGATTTACAGTAGTGTACAATGTACAGAATGCTGAAGTAACATTAGCAGCGTTACATACGAAGCTCATTGAGAATGATTTACAGTAGTAGTGTACAATGTACAGAATGCTGAAGTAACATTAGCAATATTACATACAAAACTCTCCGAAAATGATTTATAGTAATAGTGTACAATGTGCAGAATGCTGAAGTAACATTAGCAGCATTACATACAAAGCTCCCTGAGAATGATTTACAGTAGTAGTGTACAATGTGCAGAATGCTGAAGTAACATTAGCAGCATTACATACAAAGCTCCTTGTGAATGATTTACAGTAGTAGTAGTGTACAATGTACAGAATGTGGAAGTAACATTAGCAGCATTACATACAAAGCTTCCTGAGAATGACTTTCAGTAGTAGTATACAATGTAGAGAATGCTGAAGTAACATTAGCAGCATTACATACAAAGCTCCCCGAGAAGGATTTACAGTAGTAGTGTGCAATGTACAGAATGCTGAAGTAACATCAGCAGAATTACATACAAAGCTCCCCGAGAACAATTTACAGTAGTAGTGTACAATGTACAGAATTCTGAAGTAAAATTAGCAGCATTACCTACAAAGCTCCCTGAGAATGATTTACAGTAGTAGTGTACAATGTACAGAATGCAGAAGTAATCTTAGCAGCATTACATACAAAGCTCCCCTAGAAAGATTTACAGTTGTAATGTACAATGTACAGAATGCTGAAGTAACATTAGCAGCATACATACAAAGCATCATGAGAATGATTTACAGTAGTAGTGTACAATGTACAGAATGCTGAAGTAACATTATCAGCATTACATACAAAGCTCCCCGACAAGTATTTACAGTAGTAGTGTACAATGCACATAATGCTGAAGTAACAATAGCAGCATTACATACAAAGCTCCCTGAGAATGACTTACAGTAGTAGTATACAATGTACAGAATGCTGAAGTAACATTAGCAGCATTACATACAAAGCTCCCCGACAAGGATTTACAGTAGTAGTGTACAATGTACAGAATGCTGAAGTAACATCAGCAGAATTACATGCAAAGCTTCCCGAGAATAAGTTACAGTAGTAGTGTACAATGTAAAGAATTCTGAAGTAAAATTAGCAGCATTACCTACAAAGCTCCATGTGAATGATTTACTGTAGTAGTGTACAATGTAGAAAGTGGTAAAGTAACATTAGCAGTATTACATACAAAGCTCCCCGAGAAGGATTTACAGTAATAGTGTGCAGTGTACAGAATGCTGAAGTAACTTCAGCAGAATTACATACAAAGATCCCCGAGAATGATTTACAGTAGTAGTGTACAATGTACAGAATGCTGAAGTAACATTAGCAGCATTGCCTACAAAGCTCCCCGAGAATAATTTACAGTTTTAGTGTACAATGTACAGAATGCTGAAGTAACATTAACAGCATTACCTACAAAGTTCCTCGAGAATGATTTACAGTAGTAGTGTACAGTGTACAGATTGCAGAAGTTACATTAGCAGTATTACATACAAAGCTCCCCGAGAATGATTTACAGTAGTTGTGTACAATGTACAGAATGTGGAAGTAACATTACAGCATTACATACAAAGCTCCCCGCGAATAATTTACAGTAGTAGTGTACAATGTACAGAATCCTGATGTAACTTTAGCAGCATTACATACAAAGCTCTCCGAGAATGATTTACAGTAGTAGTGTACAACATACAGAATGCAGAAGTAACATTAGCAGTATTACATACAAATCTTTCTGGGAATGATTTACAGTAGTAGCGTACAATGTACAGAATCCAGAAGTAACATTAGCAGCATTACATGCAAAGCTCCACGAGAATGATTTACAGTAGTAGTGTACAATGTACAGAATGTGGAAGTAACAATAGCAGCATTACATACAAAGCTCCCTGGGAATGATTTACAGTAGTAGCGTACAATGTACAGAATGCTGAAGTAACATTAGCAGCATTACATACAAAGCTCCCTGAGAATGATTTGCAGTAGTAGTGTACAATGTACAGAATGCTGAAGTAACATTAGCAGCATTACCTATATGCTCCACGAGAATGATTTACAGTAGTAGTGTACAGAATGCAGAAGTAACCTGAGCAGCATTACATACAAAGCTCTCAGAGAATGATTTACAGTAGTGGTGTACAACTTACATAATGCAAAAGTAACATTAGCAGTATTACATACAAATCTTCCTGAGAATGATTTACAGTAGTAGCATACAATGTACAGAATGCTGAAGTAACATTAGCAGCATTACATACAAAGCTCCCTGAGAATGATTTACAGTAGTAGTGTACAATGTACAGAATGCTGAAGTAACATTAGCAGGATTACATACAAAGCTCCATGAGAATGATTTACAGTAGTAGTGTACAATGTACAGAATGCTGAAGTAAAATTAGCAACATTACATACAAAGCTCCCTGAGAATGATTTACAGTAGTGTACAATGTACAGAATGCTGAAGTAGCATTAGCAGCATTACTTACAAAGCTCCACGAGAATGATTTACAGTAGTAGTGTACAATGTACAGAATGCTGAAATAAGAGTAGCAGCATTACGTACAAAGCTCCCTGAGAATGATTTACAGTAGTAGTGTACAATGTACTGAATGCTGAAGTAACATTAGCAGCATTACATACAAAGCTCCCCGAGAAGCATTTTCAGTAGTAGTGTACAATGTACAGAATGCGGAAGTAACCTTAGCAGCATTACATACAAAGCTCTCCGAGAATGATTTACAGCAGTAGTGTATAACTTACAGAATGCAAAAGTAACATTAGCAGTATTACATACAAATCTTCCTGAGAATGATTTACAGTAGTAGCGTACAATGTACAGAATGCTGAAGTAACATTAGCAGCATTACATACAAAGCTCCTTGAGAATGATTTACAGTAGTAGTGTACAATATACAGAATGCTGATGTAACATTAGCAGCATTACATACAAAGCTCCATGAGAATGATTTACGGTAGTAGTGTACAATGTACAGAATGCTGAAGTAACATTAGCAAAAGTGACTGTTCAGTTTATAGCTTGCTACAGATCTCCCACCTTGTCTCAGGACCCTCAAGCAGCATTCCTGAAAACATTAGAAAGTATGAAGATTCTACCCAACAGCATGCTACTGGGTGACTTCAACTATCCAAACATTGACTGGGAAAACTACTCAAATGCCCTAGCCAGATGCTTCCTTGAGTTTATAAACTCAAATGCCCTTGAACAGCTGGTCACCACTCCCACAAAAGGTGACAACATACTGGACCTGGTCATCACCAACATGGGGAACCTATGTTCCACACCTGAGGTAAACTTGTCATTGGTAAGATCAGATCACAAAATAATCGCACTTGACATCCACATCCCAACCCCCCCCCCAGTCAAGGAAATCAAGGTAAAAAACCTCTGTAAAGCCAACTTCACACTCCTCAAGACTGAGGTGGGAAGTTTCAAAGCTCCCAATCAAATGGAAAATGATGACCCATCGGCAGAATCCTTTACAAGTGCATTCTATGAACACCTTCAAGAATGCATGGACCAAGCTATCCCAAGTAAAACCAAGACCAACTCCTCAAAAAAGAGGAGGCCAGTCTGGTGGACCCCGGCCATAAATAAACTTTACAACAGAAGGAGGAAACTCCTGCAAGATAAAACAAAATCCCAAAATAAGAAGGCATCTCTGATTAACATCAGTAAAAAACTGCGCTCCCTCATTAAATCATCCAAGGCCAACTTCGAAAGAAAAATAGCCAATGACTCTAAGGATAACCACAAGGCCTTCTTTAACTATGTCAAGAGTCTAGAGGCAAACTTTCAGATATGCTCCGAGCTAGTGCATAATGGCCATAAATACACTGAACCAACTGACATTGCCAACATCTTGGCTGACAAGTTCAGTGCAAACTTCACCCCCCCTCTCCACCAAAGGGGCTAGCACCCATCCCAGAAGAATGTGGCACTCTAGATATATGAGACACACAAGTAAAGACAGCCCTTGCAAAGGCCAAAAACACAGCATCAATGGGACCAGATGCTATCCCAGGATGTGTCTTACACGAGCTTCAAAATGAACTAACCCCCCCATCTCAAATCACTATTCAAACTCAGCCTGTCTACAGGCTATGTACCCAAAGAATGGCATACAGCAACAGTTGTAACACTCCACAAAGGTGGTGCCACAACTGACCCTGGGAACTATCGCCCTATAAGCTTGACTAGCTTGGTCTGCAAAGCCATGGAATGCATTATCATGGAGCTCATTAACAGGGACATTGAGAACCTCCAGACACTGGACCCCACCCAGTTCAGCTTTGTGAAAGGCAGATCTTGCCTCCTGAACTTGGTTGACTTCTTCAAAACAGTCACCAAGGCCATAGATGAAGGGAAGATAGTCCACACAGCATATCTGGACCTCGCTAAGGCATTCGACACAATCCCACACTCGGGAATCATAGACAAACTCACCAGATTAAATATCAACCCCCATGTCACGAGATGGGTTTCCAATTGGCTCTCAGACAGAACCCACACGGTAAGAGTGGCAGGCTGACTCTAAACCAGTCACAAGCGGAGTCCCACAGGGCTCAGTCCTGGGACCCCTCCTGTTCGGTATATATTTCTCCGAAGTACAGGCAAAGGCGGAGGGACTGTGGCTAACCAAGTTCACAGATGACTGTAAATTGGGTGCAATAATTGACTCTCCAGCTGACACAGACATCCTGCAAAAGGGTCTCACAGAGACAAACACCCAAGTCACGGCCTCAAGCTAAATGCCAAAAAATGCATAGTAATCCCATTTGGGAAGAACAAAGTACCTACAAACTACCACACAGATGGGAATCCACTAAGTACCAAAGAAGTAATTAAGGACATGTGTACCCAAGTAGATAGCATGCTCTCCTTTGATAACCACATAGCCAAAACGGTCAGGAAATCCTTCTATG
The DNA here is from genome assembly GCF_019279795.1 of Protopterus annectens. NCBI lineage: Eukaryota > Metazoa > Chordata > Ceratodontiformes > Protopteridae > Protopterus > Protopterus annectens. The sequence continues at coordinate 25,236,472 of NC_056749.1, forward strand.
TGGCACACCTGATCACAAAGGGTTTATCATCCAGATCCAAGGAGGTGATTGTTCCCCTTTACTCTTCACTCATTAGGCCCATAATAGAGTACAATGCCCCATTTGGTATGTACCTCACTAGACACCTGCAACAACTAGAAAGACCACAGAAGTACCTCACGAAGAGGATTAAGGGCCTTAAACAATTACCCTATGAAGCATGACTAAAAAAGCTCCAGCTCTTCTCGGTCACGTACCGTCTGCTCAGAGGTGACCTGTGCCTGACCTATAGGGCCATGTCAAACCCTGAACTAATGGACATGCTTTACCTCAAAAAAACGAGATCCCTCAGAACCACTCGTTCTATCAACTTGAACCTATGTGCAACAATAAACAGGACATGCTGGAGGGATAGATTCCTGTCCCAGCAACTCCTGTCACTCTGGAATAGAATCCCAATCCATATTTGACAAAGCTCCTCTCTGACCCTCTTCAAGAGATCTTGATGAGTGGATGGGTAATCTTAAGTTCTACCCTGAGATCGCTTCAGGAGCCCTGTTGACAGAGGCCCAGATTACTAATCTAATGGGGAGGCGAAAGCCATCACTCTGTGGCTAGGCTTATAAATGCCCATGGGCAGATAGCCTAGTACTTACCTATGAACATTACATACAAAGCTCCACGAGAATGATTTACAGTAGCAGTGTACAATGTAAAGAATGCTGAAGTAACATTAGTAGCATTACATACAAAGCTCCCTGAGAATGATTTACAGTAGTAGTGTACAATGTACAGAATGCTGAAGTAACGTTAGCAGTGTTACATACAAAACTCTCCGAGAATGATTTACAGTAGTAGTGTACAATGTATAGAATGCTGAAGTAATATTAGCAGCATTACATACAAAGCTCCACGAGAGTGATGTACAGTAGTAGGTATGCAGCGGTGGTATGGCGGTAGCGTTGTTATCTCACAGCAAGAGGTTCTCCCGTTCGATTCTCGGCTGGGCTTGGGAGTGCCTTCTGTGTGGTGTCTGCATGTCCTCCCCATGGTTCGGTAGCGTTTGAAAGACATGCGTGCGTAAATGGACGTGCCTTTGTTGAAGGTTGGGCATCCAGCTGGCACCTCGGCATTTCATAAAAATCTACTGCCAATCATTAGCAGACCGGAGTTCCACTGTAGCGTTCCTTTACTGGAAAAAGCTGAAAGACAAACAACAAAAAGTGTACAATGTACAGAATGCTGAAGTAACAATAGCAGCATTATGTACAAAGCTCCCTGAGAATGATTTACAGTAGTAGTGTAGAATATAGAGAATGCTGAAGTAACATTAGCAATATTACATACAAAGCTGTCTGAGAATGATTTGCAGTAGTGTACAATGTACAGAATGCTGAAGTAACATTAGCAGCATTACATAAAAAGTTCCTTGAGAATGATTTACAGTAGTAGAGTACAATGTACAGAATGCTGAAGTAACATTAGCAGTGTTACATACAAAGCTGTCTGAGAATGATTTACAGTGGTAGTGTACAATGTACAGAATGCTGAAGTAACATTAGCAGCATTACATACAAAGCTCCTTGAGAATGATTCACAGTAGTAGAGTACAATGTGCAGAATGCTGAAGTAACATTAGCAGCATTACATACAAAGCTCCACGAGAATGATTTACAGTAGCAGTGTACAATGCACATAATGCTGAAGTAACAATAGCAGCATTACATACAAAGCTCCCTGGGAATGATTTACAGTAGTAGTGTACAATGTACAGAATGCTGAAGTAACATTAGTAGCATTACATACAAAGCTCCTTGAGAATGATTCACAGTAGTAGTGTACAATGTACAGAATGCTGAAGTAACATTAGCAGCATTACATACAAAGCTCCACGAGAATGATTTACAGTAGCAGTGTACAATGCACATAATGCTGAAGTAACAATAGCAGCATTACATACAAAGCTCCCTGGGAATGATTTACAGTAGTAGTGTACAATGTACAGAATGCTGAAATAACAGTAGCAGCATTACATACAAAGCTCCCAGAGAATGATTTACAGTAGTAGTGTAGAATGTACAAAATGCTGAAGTAACATTATCAGTATTACATACAAAGCTCTCTGAGAATGATTTACAGTGGTAGTGTACAATGTACAGAATGCTGAAGTAACATTAGCAGCATTACATACAAAGCTCCTTGAGAAAGATTTACAGTAGTAGAGTACAATGTACAGAATGCTGAAGTAACATTAGCAGCATTACCTATATGCTCCACGAGAATGATTTACAGTATTAGTGTACAATATACAGAATGCCGAAGTAACTATAGCAGCATTAAATGCAAAAATATAGTAGATCATGATGAAATAAACACGTATGTTTTGCAGCAGCATTGAATGCATTATAGTAAGACAGATGTATGCAAATTGTCACAAGAAGATTGAAGAGAGGAGATGATCACTGACATATATGTGTACATAGGAGTTGTAGTTTAGGAATACTTTAGCCTAGAGAATAGCAGTTGTATAAAAGCAGTGCAAAAATACAGAACTGCTGCTGTTCACGACTAATCACCAGCAGATCTTCATGCAATGAAATAATTTAATGTGAAAAACACAGTACAAATTAAACACTTTCATCGCAATTTACAGCAGGTGTAGAAGGGTTAGAAAGAGCTGAAAAATGTAACCTCAAAAGCCATAAACTTGTGTGGATACAACCCTACTGAAGTTAGCGTGATAACTTGGTAGCTAGAGTCATTTATTTTCTTGCAGGTTTTTATTTCTGCAGTTTACCAGAAACCTAGAAATTCAATGGGACAGAATCTTTATAGTTATTCTTCCACCACCCAATGGAACAATCATCCCTTTTTCCTTAGAAACATTTCTAATGTCCTTAAATTCAAGAAAATCCTCAAACAGCATGTAAATAGCACTTGGTCATGTCTCTGTGACCATCCCACCTGAACCCCGCCCCCCACCTGAACCCCGCCCCTTCTCCGTCACTGCTGTCGCCCTACTCACTCTCCTCCTTTCCCTAACTCCCTCCCTGTATTTAAAATTGTCTTTATTTAGCACCAACACAACTTTTGCTGTCTGTTCCTTACATTTGTCTGCCGTTACTTTTTATCCTCACCTTCTGTGTCTTCTTATTTTTACTATAAGCGATTTTTCCTAATAATAGTTATATTTTGCATATTTACTTTTGTAAGGGATATATCATCACACTTTTGTAATGTACTTTTCTTTATCATGTTATCTTTCTTGTATTATTGTATTGTGGAGTTTTTCTCCAGGGCCTCCGCTGAAAAAGGGCCTGTGCCCAGTTGGACTATCCCTGCCAACAAATGTTAGATAAATTAGTAAATAAATCAGTAGCACATTTCAGTCGCCAAGCTCCTAGTGAGCTGCTTTGATGCTGACGTGGGGTGGGTGCTTAACTAATTCTATTTGTTGTACTGTATCTTGCTGAAGTAAGTGTAATGGAGCTTTGGTAACCGAGTCACTGAATATTTTACAGGTCACCTTCCTTTCAAGATGTTGACGGTAGTGTACTATGATGGCCGCTATCTCAAAGTTTCATGGCCAGCATATGACAATGACAACATACGTCAGCTTCTGGTGGAGTGGCAGAAAGCAGTGGCAGAAGTGGCTGTACCACCTAAGTGGACTCGAATTCCTCCATCAAGCAATAGCATTTTGCTGGAAGGTGAGATGCAGTCTGGAATACTTCCTTTTACTTTTTCAAACGTTCCATGTAACTGTGAATGAAAACTCATTTTTCTGACTGTGAGATTAATTTTTTAAAGTAGTTTATAGTGTGCCTGTTAAGAGTACACTCATCGGCTTCAGGCAATTTTTAGCCTTTTATATGTAAGGTGTGTAACTCCCCAAAAGTATAATTTGTTCACTTTTAAGTCATTCTCAGTCTTTGTTTAAAATGTTTGTTTTATTTTATTACCTTTTGAACAGCATTTTAACTGCATATCATTATTTCAGAGTTAGTGACTCTTCTAACTGCTAGCTGCGGTGTTCCATGAGGTATGACAACAGGGATTTGAGCTGATGTCACTTTGTTTGACAGTCTGAAAGTTACACTTGCTACCTCCAAAGTGAGTGTGTAACAAACAGTGATGGTTTCTAAATTGTAAAATGTCTTCATGTTTTTAATGACATAAGGTCATACGTAAATGGAAAAGTGAGTTTAAAATTTGGAGATGCATTTCTGGTTTGGAGATGAAAAGACAAGCTCTTTGGTCATGCTTTCCCTTTCAGTCCCTTAGAAGGACTTTGGAAAGACCTGGAATGTAATTTCACCAGGTCAAAAGTTTGCATAAACTTATTTTAATTTTTAATGAAGTGTTCCTATTGAAATATTAGGCATGTGAGGTGCAAACCTCGATAGTGTTACTGCAGATTATACTGTCAAAAATAGCAGTGTGTTAGTGATTGCGAATAAAGTCTGTGATCACATGCTTATGTTTGATATGACTTTTCCTGATGCGTAACAAGTGAGGATGGTAACAATAACAACATGGGTTCTGCTGGAGTGTAATGTCACTTCCTTTAGTGTTAGTGACTGTGAATAAAATCTGTAATAACATGCTTATGTTTCTGATGTGTAACCAGTGAGGATGGTAACAATAACAACATAGATTCTGCTGGAGTGTGATGTCACTTCCTTTAGTATCCAGAAAAGAAGTGTATTATGTTTTCAGAAAAATATATCCAAGCAAATCATTGCTTGGTTGAAATCCACCTCGAGCACTTTTGCAAGAGACCTGTTGTGTTGTTTCTGAAAGTACATTCTACTGTGCAAAAGACTGCCCATACAGAATTGAGCATGTGAAGACAACTGAGAAAGCTGCTGAATAATCTAACATTACATTAAAATATTTTCCCTCTCTATGTCTTTTTTCCTTTTTCTTTGCAGAGACAATGAGCTTACTCCCAGCTTCCAAGCTCACCAGTTCTTCCTACGCAGACATAGTTTATCCCTTTTACAACCTCCTACAGCTAAATTCTCCCTCCTAAGTGACTTCCATAATTACAGTTTGATACACAAGTGTGACTCTGAACTCTCCCAGTCCTGTGTTTATAATTTCCTAGTGCACATGCTTCTTAGTTATATTCCTATTGGCTACCCTACTGGTGGATGAAGTTTGATTTGTCCAAGGATCAGATTGCCCAATAGGAAATCATAAATGGAAAGGTGTTCTGGCAGAGATGACCTTCTTGGGGTTGATTTCTCCCTTCTTTGAGTTGGTGCAAATAAGCAGTTGGTGTATAATAAGTTTGGAAGTGCATGGGAATTGCCTCCTGTAAAAACTTTTTTTTTTTTCAGGATCAGAATTTGGGAGCTCCAATCATCAGAGAATCAATGTTATCTGTTAATTTTCTTTTATATTCTACACATTTGTCATTTGAAGTTTTAATCTTATTTGCACTTAGTTTACAGCATTTTAATTTACTCTGCACTTTTTGAATGTCATTTGCTTCTGTTTTTTTGGACACTCTTCTTGTTCAGTCTCTCTTATTTCCCATTTTGACAATGGAAAAGGAGAGTAAAACTGCTCACTCTAAAAAATGAGGGTGGTAAATTGTTGTTGTTGTTAAAAACATTTTATTCTTCAAGAGTTCAAAGGGTACTCACACTCCAGGGGACTTGTTTATTGGCCACGGGTCATCCTTGTTCAGCTTTTCTGATGGCTGTCCCTCATGGGCATTCTCTTAGTTCTCAATTTTACATTTACTTTTTGATTATTCATCCTAATGAGGGTGATCCGTTAGAATGTAAAACGACTGTAATAGTATTGCAATCCTTTTTTAATAGAAACCCCTGTTACATTATGTTAATTCAAGAAATGAATATGCTTGGGGACTTCTAGAACAGTGGCTGACTGAATAATATATTGATTAGTGTAAAAAATAAGAAATTATTAAACAGTCAGTAAAGTTACCAATTTACATAAAATTTAGTTGCTGACATTAATTACACTGACTGAATGCCAGGAAAGAAGAAATCTGGAAAATCTGGAAAATTCCCTATAGTGGAATAGACTCCCTCTCCGCATAAAGCAGAGTACCTCATTAAACCTTTTTAAGCACACCCTGGATAACTGGATGGGGAACAGAAAATACACCCCTGGGATTCCACCCATGTCCCTGATGGACAGTGGCATAGGGTGCTGACTTATTGAAACATGGGCTAAATTCTTGGCTAGGCTTGTAAGGTGCTCAGGGCCAATAGCCTAGGAACTTCCTATGATCCTATGAAAAGTAAGGGAAATTAACCACAAAAGAAAAGAGTCTGACTGAGAGGAACTTTACAACTGTTTAGCAGAAAGCAATTCAAGCTGATGCTTCTGAGCAGGAGATGGCGTCCAGTAATTTAAAGGAAACTATAAATCAGATGCATTTAAAGTCAGCGGGACATTAGAGAAATATAAAAATTCAAATTAGAAGAGACTGGAGAAATAGAGGGCGCTTTCAGTAGCCATTCATGTGAGCTGATAAATGCAGAAGTCAGAGATTTAAATAAAGGAAAGACTGGCTGAGGCTTCTCTTGGAGAAATGTTTCAAAAAATATTATAGTAAGAACACTGAGCACAAAAAGAAAACTGGAGATGTTTCGCTGCAGCAAAGGAACTGAAAGGACTGGGCTGCATTTTATGAAAGTGTAGATAAGTAACCGGACTGAAGTCCCACATCAATATTTGGTAACTTATTTGTGCCCATTGGATGACTTGAGCAGTTCTCGGAATGGCGCCTACAGCTCCCATTACAAAAAAATACATTGTGTCCCTATCCTACCTGTGGAATATATGTGCACTATTTTTCGTAGTGGTTATTTCTTCGTGTTTTTATGACTTACAGATATGCAAAAATGTAGGCGATGATTAGTATAATTCTGCATCTGTAAGTCAGTTCAATAAAAAATATACCTTCAGTTTGAATTTTTCTAGAAAAAGCACATTTTCACCTCCCCTTTTTACTTACCAATTTATATGATGACTGGACCCCTTGAAAGCATGTGCTGCTCACCACTGTAATGATCGCTGTAGTGGATAGATGTATTCAGGTATCCTATGCTGTTTTTTTTTATATCAACACAGTTCAAAAATGTGGCATTATTTTATTTTACTATTCATCCTTCCAACAACCTTGGATCTCTCTGCTGAACTGAAAGCTGGTACCAGATGGACAAACATCAGACATCACAACTTTAATAGCCAGTTGCCTGCCAGGACACATGAGGCATCTGTCCACATCTGTAAACAACCATGTAGACTGTTTACAAGGTTGAAGTTAGCAAGCTGCTTCTTTACAAACAATAAGCCTGCCACCGCTTATTCACACACAAACTGAATGATAACAGACATTTTGAGTTTCAAACATTATATTATTCAGAAGATGCAAGGTAATGCAGACCCTGTTATTCTACCAGCTAAGCATAAAAAGGCTGTAGTTAACATCTTCCCTGACTGTGGATTATGGGCTTTAATTCCTATTATGTTTTGGTTTAGCCACCAATTGTTGAAGTAAGTGGTCGAGGGACATGACTAGAGGACATCCCTCTCAGATGTTCCTGGTTTTACCTTATGCCATTGGTCTTTCCTTGATAAATGATGTGTATATGTGTATGTATGTATGTGTGTGTGTGTGTGTGTATGTATGTATATATGTCTGCATGTATGTGTGTGTATGTATGTATGTGTGTGTGTATGTGTGTGTATGTATGTGTGCATATGTATGTATGTATGTATGTGTGTGGCATGATGTTGCAAAGCCTGTCATTCTAACCACTTTCTAAGTATATCTGTTCTTGATTTTGGGCATTTGTTCACTGTTTTTTGTAGCATTCTTCCTGCTTCTTGAGGTAAGAGGTTAAGAGGTATAGGGGGTTGTAGTAGATATCATACTGTGTTCTGTTGCTGGTGAGCTGAAAAGATGCATTCCTGTGTGACAGTTATTTAAGTGTTTATTCATTCATATAAACCCACTCAAACATCTGAGGTGTTCAGCAACAGTCATGTAAGTGTTCTAATTGATGGCTGTGTACGTGTGTGTGTGTATGTGTGGTGGTATAGTGATCATTGATTTTACAAAATGTCCCTAATATTTAGCCTCATATTTTGGTGTGTTCCTTCTATAGACTTTTTTTTTTAAGAAAATCAAAGAGGAGTGTAGTGACTTAAATCACAGACATTTGAGTTTCAGAATTAATAGGCCTTCACAAAAAAGTATGCTGGTGCAAAGCATGGCAAGTTTCTGAGTATATGACTGTAGTAACTGTCCTTGATTTTGGACCATTGTCCACCATTATTGTTTAATTTTTCTGTGTTGTATGTGTGAGTATGTGTGTACACTTGCAAAAGCACACAAACAAGCACACACCAAGCACACTAGCATAAGTATCTATCTATGTATATTTATATATATATGTATGTATGTATGTATATATATATATATATATGTATGTATGTATATTTATATATATGTATGTATATTTATATATATGTATGTATGTATATATATATATATATATATATATATATATATATATGTATGTATATGTATATTTATATATATGTATGTATATGTATATATATATATGTATGTATATGTATATATATATATATATATATATATATATATATATATGTATGTATATGTATATATATATATATATATGTATATATGTATATTATATATATGTATGTATGTATATGTATATTTATATATATGTATGTATATGTATATTTATGTATATGTATATTTATATATATGTATGTATATGTATATTTATATATATGTATGTATATTTATATATATGTATGTATATTTATATATATGTATGTATGTATATTTATATATATATGTATGTATGTATGTATATATATATATATATATATATATATATATATATATATATATATATATAAAATCAGAGAGAGAGATGAGTATTGGCCATTTTGTTGCCCATTAATTTGGTTGAAAGTTAGGATTATCAACATTTTTCAGCTAGATTGCAGATTAGTTGGTGGTAGGTTATATCTTCTTTCCCCACTATCTTATGATCTCAGAGTAGGTATATTTACATAGCCTAAGATGTGCAAGACAACAGAATTGCACTTCAGTAGGTAGTAGGATATATCTACTTTTTACACTGTGTGATCCCCAAGTTGGTATATTTAAGTAACAGGTTTGGGGGATGAAGGGGATTTTCCCTCTGCATGAAACTTCTTTTTATTTTTGGTGTGCGTTTTTTTGGAGGGGGGGTTGGTGAGAGTGCATTCAACATGTTTCCATCGAGGTTAGTGTATTTGGTAGGATTTTGTTTCATTTGTGTAACCCTTAACCATGTATACATTCGTCTGTATGTGCTTCAGGCTGTGTTCAGTCATTGGTCAGTTCAGTGAAATATGAAGCATTTCCCTTGATGACCTTGGATAGACGTGCCTCTTAAAGTTAAGACTGCTGACCCAAATGGGGTGGTGAGAAAGTGTGATTTATTTCATGCCAGCCTAGGAATATATGCTGTTGTTAATATTTTTGGTAATAATCTGACCGAGACTGAGTATGTGGAACGTCATGGTATCAGCTGAAAAGTTGCATATTACTGGTAACCCTGCTGGTGATACCTGGTGTCTAACAATCCCCACTTTGCAGATTTTTGCACTTCAGTATGAATAAGCAGATTTATATAAATATTATATTTATGCAGATAACTACCCGTCTGTGAGAGCATTGGCTCTAGATGGTTGTCACTGTTGAAGTCACATGCTGACCCCATGTACAGAAAGGAATTGTGAATGGATAGATAGATGTCAAGGACTTTCAAATGAGTAGCATTTCAGAGCAACATTTGACAAGTTAAGTTAGCACACAGATTAAGAATGTTTTCTGACCTGAATGTGATTGTGATATTTTATTTTTATACCAAGTTGTAAGTATATATCATATTCGTGTGTGATTGTGGTATTTTATTTTTATGTGTGATTGTGGTATTTTATTTTTATATCAAGTTGTAAGTATATATTATATTCATGTGTGATTGTGGTATTTTATTTTTATACCCAGGTTGTAAGCATATATCATATTTGTGTGTGATTGTGGTATTTTATTTTTATACCAAGTTGTAAGTATATATCATATTCATGTGTGATTGTGGTATTTTATTTTTATCCCCAAGTTGTAAGTATATATCATATTCATGTGTGATTGTGGTATTTTATTTTTATACCAAGTTGTAAGTATATATCATATTCATGTGTGATGGTGGTATTTTATTTTTATACCCAAGTTGTAAGTATATATCATATTAATGTGTGATGGTGGTATTTTATTTTTATACCCAAGTTGTAAGTGTATATCATATTCATGTGTGATTGTGGTATTTTATTTTTATACCATGTTGTAAGTATATATTATATTCATGTGTGATTGTGGTATTTTATTTTTATACCAAGTTGTAAGTATATATTATATTCATGTGTGATTGTGGTATTTTATTTTATACCCAAGTTGTAAGTATATATCATATTCATGTGTGATTGTGGTATTTTATTTTTATGCCAAGTTGTAAGTATGTATTATATTCATGTGTGATTGTGGTATTTTATTTTTATACACAAGTTGTAAGTATATATCATATTCACGTGTGATTGTGATATTTTATTTTTATACCAAGTTGTAAGTATATATTATATTCATGTGTGATTGTGGTATTTTATTTTTATACCAAGTTGTAAGTATATATTATATTCATGTGTGATTGTGGTATTTTATTTTTATACCTAAGTTGTAAGTATATATCATATTCATGTGTGATTGTGGTATTTTATTTTTATACCAAGTTGTAAGTATATATTATATTCATGTGTGACTGTACTTTATTTTTATACCCAAGTTGTAAGTATGTATCATATTCATGTGTGATTGTGATATTTTATTTTTATACCAAGTTGTAAGTATATATTATATTCATGTGTGACTGTATTTTATTTTTATACCCAAGTTGTAAGTATATATTATATTCATGTGTGATTGTGGTATTTTATTTTTATACCAAGTTGTAAGTATATATTATATTCATGTGTGATTGTGGTATTTTATTTTTATACCAAGTTGTAAGTATATGTTATATTCATGTGTGACTGTATTTTATTTTTATACCCAAGTTGTAAGTGTATATTATATTCATGTGTGATTGTGGTATTTTATTTTTATACCAAGTTGTAAGTATATATTATATTCATGTGTGACTGTATTTTATTTTTATACCCAAGTTGAAAGTGTATATTATATTCATGTGTGATTGTGGTATTTTATTTTTATACCAAGTTGTAAGTATATATTATATTCATGTGTGACTGTATTTTATTTTTATACCCAAGTTATAAGTGTATATTATATTCATGTGTGATTGTAGTATTTTATTTTTATACCCAAGTTGTAAGTATTTATATCATATTCATGTGTGATTGTGGTATTTTATTTTTATACCAAGTTGTAAGTATATATTATATTCATGTGTGATTGTGGTATTTTATTTTTATACCCAAGTTGTAAGTATATATTATATTCATGTGTGATTGTGGTATTTTATTTTTATACCAAGTTGTAAGTATATATCATATTCATGTGTGATTGTGATATTTTATTTTTATACCAAGTTGTAAGTATATATTATGTTCATGTGTGATTGTGGTATTTTGTTTTATAACTAAGTTGTAAGTATATATCATATTCATGTGTGATTGTGGTATTTTATTTTTATACCAAGTTGTAAGTATATATTACATTCATGTGTGATTGTGGTATTTTATTTTATTTTTATACCCAAGTTGTAAGTATATATTATATTCATGTGTGATTGTGATATTTTATTTTTATACCAAGTTGTAAGTATATATTATATTCATGTGTGATTGTGGTATTTTATTTTTATACCCAAGTTGTAAGTATATATCATATTCATGTGTGATTGTGGTATTTTATTTTTATACCAAGTTGTAAATATATATTATATTCATGTGTGATTGTGGTATTTTATATTTATACCCAAGTTGTAAGTATATATTATATTCATGTGTGATTGTGGTATTTTATTTTTATACCAAGTTGTAAGTATATGTTATATTCATGTGTGACTGTACTTTATTTTTATACCCAAGTTGTAAGTATATATCATATTCATGTGTGATTGTGGTATTTTATTTTTATACCAGGTTGTAAGTATATATTATATTCATGTGTGATTGTGGTATTTTATTTTTATACCCAAGTTGTAAGTATATATCATATTCATGTGTGATTGTGGTATTTTATTTTTATACCAGGTTGTAAGTATATATTATATTCATGTGTGATTGTGGTATTTTATTTTTATACCCAAGTTGTAAGTGTATATTATATTCATGTGTGATTGTGGTATTTTATTTTTATACCAAGTTGTAAGTATATATTATATTCATGTGTGATTGTGGTATTTTATTTTTATACCCAAGTTGTAAGTATATATCATATTCATGTGTGATTGTGGTATTTTATTTTTATACCAGGTTGTAAGTATATATTATATTCATGTGTGATTGTGGTATTTTATTTTTATACCCAAGTTGTAA
>NC_056749.1:25254080-25361580 GCF_019279795.1 Protopterus annectens
TTCTTACCTTTTTTCCTCTTCCCCTACCATAATGTTAAATTAGACTGTATGTAAACTTATTTTAAGTCTATCTAGCAGGGTATCTCCCTAGTCTAAATTCTCCTAATTTCTGCCTGCTGCTTTTGACTTTTGTATTTCTCCTAATTTCTGCCTGTTCCTTTTGACTGTAGGACTCACTCATATTTTACTTACCTCTCCTCAAGTTTCCCTGATACCTACTGAGTAAATCTTAACAATAAAAAGAAAATATAAAACAGAATAACCTACTCTCTGGCTGTAGCTCTATCCCAGCTTCAGAGTCTCAGAAACTGATTATTTTTTCTGGACAATCATGACTTCTTGGCTCTACCTGCTCCATTTGCCCTGTGGGATCACTGTGCTCCCCTACCCTGCCACCAAATCCCACACACCCCCACTATCTGTACTTTTATACATCCTCAAGCTCCTCCTCACCCTACTCCAATCCAATCACAGTTAGCATCAGCCAAACTCCACCCACCTGTTAAATCTCACATTCACCAAACACTCTACAACCCCTCCTACAATGCTCTACTCATCAGCAGTCACAGTTACTCCATTAGCTCTACTAATCTCTCTCTCCTGTGTGACCTATTTTGCACAGTTTCCCAACCCTTACCATACCTCACTTACAAACTCCACTGCTTCATACCATCATCCTCACTCCCCCTCTTACTCATCCATCTCACATGAACTCTTCAGTTCCATCACTACATATCTATTCAAACCTAAGCTACTCCACTCCCCACCCCGACTATACTCATCTCCTAAATGTCATACCAAAAAATCACTAGTCTCACACCACACATACTACCCATCCCCACCACACTACCACACTGTACTCCTCCACCCTTTCTCTCTCTCACTTGCCGGCGACATCCACCCTAACCTCGGACCCACCTCTAACATTAATGTCTCCAAACCCTCCCCTCCACCCACAAAGTGAAGTCCATTTGCCTCACTGCACTTAATGCTCAAAGCCTTAGAAACAAAATCCCTAACTTCCATGCCTGGCTTTCCCATAACCACCCCGACATAACCACCATTTCTAAAACCTGGCTCAAATCCTGCATAAAAGATCACAAAATCCTACCGCCAGGTTACCAAATCATTCAGAATGACAGACCCCACAAAAAAGGAGGTGGAGTCTCTATAATCTACTCCTCCTCCCATACCATAACTCCCTACACCAGTAAAATTCCAACCTTTGCTAATGCTGAAATTACAACAGGCTTATTAAAAATAAACAGCCACAAATCCATATGTATTGCTGCCCTCTATATCCCCCCAGGTGATAACATCAGAACACTTGAGAACATCCTATCCTGGTTCTCCTCCCACATAAATAATCAAACCTATGTCCTTAGTGATACCAACATCACCTGGACCACTATTAACTCTGATGCCCCTTCCCACACTATCAACCTATACAATTTCTCCCAACTAATTCATTCAACAACCAGACCAATGAAAGATGGTATCTCTAGAACCATCATTGACTGGATCCAAACAACTCATCCAAATCTAATCACCAAAGGTGGAATAATACCAGATCCTCTCAGCGATCAGTTACCTGCATTCACCGACTAGCTCCCATCTCCTCTACATAAACAACACCATTACATCCAAACCCACAACCTCTCCTCTTTCAATCCCCAAACTTTCTCAGAATGCCTAAAGTGCATTGACTGGTCCCCTCTAAAAGTCTTCCCACTAGATGATGCCATATCCTACTTTAACCACTCATTCTTGACCCTCCTCAACCAGCAAGCCCCCCCCCCCCCCAGAACCAAATGCATCAAAACCAATCCCTGCCCATGGTTATCAAAACAAACTAAACCTGCCATGCAACAAAGGGACAAAAATGGAAACAACATCAAAAACATAAAACCCCAAACTCCCTCTTAGAATTTAAGCATCTCCGAAACTCCACAAGAAAGCTAATAACTAAAGATCACAAAGCTTACTACTCCAAACTCCAGTCCTTGCACTCAACAAACCCCTGAAATGTCTGAGACTCCATCTCATCAATTCTGCACCCTGGTAATAAAGAAAACCCCTATCCTAATCCCACCCTCTCCGACCTTGACACAGCCTCGCAGTTCAACCCATTCTTCATAGACTGCATAGCCAAACTATCCAACTCCTTCCCATCCCTGTCCTCCAACCCCAGCCCCTCCCACCCCATCCTCCACCCCAATCACCTAGCCCTCCACATCCTTCTGCCTTACTCCCATTCCCACAAGCACTATAAAAAGACTCCTCCTCAAACACAAACCCTGTCGCAATGCACCTGACAATCTTCCACCTACCTTCCTCAAACTATCTGCAGACAGCATCACCTATTCCATCTCTATTCTTGTAAATAGATTCATACAAGAATCATATGTCCTTTCTGTCTGGCCATGCCTACATCACCCCCCTACACAAAGGTGGCAAGAATACTGACACCACCAACTTTAGGCCAGTTGCCATCCTTTCCCCTCTTTCTAAAATTCTAGAGAAAACCATCCAAGTGCAACTAATGACAAACCTAACCCAAAGTAATCTCCTCTTCCCTACCCAGCATAGCTTCTGCCTGGTCACTCCACCATGACTGCCCTTCTTTTCTTTCTGGAAACCATCAACATTGAACGAGACTCAGGCAAATTTGTATCTATGCTATTCCTAGATTTGTCAAAAGCCTTTGACACCATCTCCCACACCCTACTCATATCCCAACTTTCCACCCTACATCTCTCTCTCTCCACCATAGCCTGGTTTTCCAACTACCTGTCTGCCAACAAGCTGTCTAATGGAAAACTTCAACCTCCCCCTTCCTCCCTATACCCACAGGTGTCCCTCAAGGTTCCATTCTTGGCCCTCTACTCTTTAACCTGTTTATAAACAACTTTCACCACTCCATCCCAGAGTCATATGTCATCCAATATGCAGATGGCTTGACTACCATCTGCTCAGCCTTCTCACCCTCCGAGCTCCTTCCAAAACCGCAATTAGCTTTCTCCACAACTGAAACCTGGATGCAGTCCAACCACTTAGCTCTAAATGCAAATAAAACCAAACTAATGATCTTTTCCCCTACCAAAAACTCTATTATTGACAAAACCTCATTCACTGTACAGAGCCAGAACAACACCCACCTTGAAATCGTTCCCACCACCAAGCTTCTTGGTATCATCATTGATGATGAACTAAAACTTCCTCCTAACCCTCAATTGGCTTGAGCTTCCAAACTACCTCAGTTACCTACAACTCACCATTGTCCAAAAGCTCATCTTTAAACCCACAAACTGCCCATCTCTCAATATAGCCTTAAAACCCTATATACCCAACCGCCAACTCAGATCCACAAACCAAAATCTCCTTCATGTCCACAAACCAGCATGACCTCCTGGCCACCTACTACTGTCCTACTCCTTAGCCAAGCAGTGGAACCTCTTCCTCCCATCTTTTCAACCTTCCAAACCATACAAATTTCAAATCTCAGCTATTATCTCATCTATCATCCAAATGGGAATGCCCATGTCATGCCCCAACATAAACCCCTCTCCACCCCATCTCTTTCTACCCTGCACTGAAATCATTACCATTTACCAATTCTATTGCTTCATCTCAACCTAAAACAGTCTCACCGTACCAGGGACTGATTTTCTCTCTGCTATCTAATGTACTATACTTTCCATAGTCCAATTTTCTGATATTCTCTCCATGCAAAATGGTCCGCCTAACCTGCAAAGGGCTAGTAGCTACTTGTTTAATATTTACTTAGAAAGAGCTTATTTGACAAAAATGTCTTTTTCTGCAAATGTTCAGTTTACCCAAACTCCAAAAAGGGCTAGTAAGCGTCTGTTTAAATGTTAACTCACTAAAAGCTTATTACATAATGTATTATATTTCTGTAAATGTTTTAATTGTTCTGTACAAATCTTTGTTATTCTTTTGTAACATGTAATATGTAACTTGCAATATCTGGAACTTTTCTCCCTGGGCCTCAACTGAAAACAGGCTATTTTCTGGCTCTTTTCTGGCCCAGTGGACTTCCCTGGTCATCAAACTTAAATAAATAATAAATAAATAAATACAACAATCTGTGTAAGTGAGAATACAGGTTGTAGCATGTGCATGGTAAACCTTACGTTTAGAATGGTAATGTCTGTGAGTACAGCCACTGATTTAGAGCATGTGCTTCTAGTTGGGCAGTAAAGCTTCTTCTAAAATGCATATAGTTTTGCCTGCTTGCTGTAAGTCAAAAGAGAATGGAATAAAATGTGTTTAGTTTATTGTTCAAGTGTTCTTACACAGCAAAACAAAAGGAAATATATATGTGTGTGTGTGTTCGTGTGTGTGTGTTCGTGTGTGTGTGTGTGTGTGTGTGTGTATATATATATATATATATATATATATATATATATATATGTGTGTGTGTGTGTGTTCGAGTGTGTGTGTTCGAGTGTGTGTGTTCGAGTGTGTGTGTTCGAGTGTGTGTGTTCGCATGCACGCGTGTGCGTGTGTGTGTGTGTTTGTGTGTGTGTGTGTGTGTGTGTGTGTGTGTGTGTGTGTGTGTGTGTGTGTGTGTATAACTCTGTGACATGGTTTCAAATGGAGATGAAAAGAAGCAACTACATATAAGACCAGCCTGCCAGCTATTACTGTGTGCATGTATGCTACAAGTCAGATAGAAAAATATGTTCCAAAGAACTGTCACCTGATATTACTTATCACTATGTCTGCTTTGTTAATATTAACGTTGAATGTAAATGGCTTTACAAGTAGAGATACAAAGTAAAGAACATTGAAACACGTTAAGAAGTGTAGGGTGTAGGTAGCAATGCTACATTAAAAGCATTTGGCTAGAAATGAGTGTGTTAATTTCACAAAGAAATGATTTCTGAGTGGACATTCAATGGGATATCCGGGGCAGATGAAGATGGGAGTAGTAATCCTGATTGTTGGAAGGGCGCCAATAGTGATTGAGTAAAAAAAAAAGACAATAATAGGTTCATAGGATGTTAATAGGCCTTTGACCCAAGGGTCTTTACAAGCCTAACCATTAAATCCCAATATAATACTAGATGAGAGATATCGTGTATGCGCAATGTTTTTCTAGTAAGGACTACCCATGTCCAGGAGGGAAGCCAGGGCAATCAATCCCTGGCAGAAATTTATGGTTTCCCATCCAGTTTTGCAGGCTGTGCTTTAGCAGGGTCATGGAGTTACTCTGCTTGATATGGATTGGAAGCCTATTCCACAGGAGTGGCAACCTCTGACAGATGCATCTGTCTCTCCAGCAGGTCCTGTTTATGTTGCAGGATAAATTGAGGTCCCTGGAATGTGTGACTCTAGTCACATTTGACATACAGACATACTACTCAGAAACAGCTCCTCGTGGTCCTGCAGAGTGGTGCTAGCAGCAGAGAACTGAGAAAAGCGACTATTTTCCTGATCTAAGTATTTTTTTGCTGTTTTTACCTGAGAGATCTTCCTTTTCTTACTTTGAACAAGTTTATACTGCTTTATTACCTGTTTTTTTGCATTGTACATTATCTGCACTTAAAGTTACATTTGGTCAAAAGTTTGTTTGTTAAATTTAACTGTTGAGGCTACCTATTAAAGTGAGCTAGCCTGTGTAAGTGATTTATTACTGTTTTTCCTGCATTTCTGTATACCTTTTAACTTTAAAAACAAAAAAAAAAACAAAAAAAAAAAATCCTTGTTTTCCCGCCTTTCTCGACTACTTTAGACCAGTATACAGGCTTTGCTGTATTCTGGACTGTGGTGTAGTTCCTGTGTTGTCCATTGCCTTACTTGGATAGAAGGAAGTTTCTTTGCTCACCAGTGGGAGTGGAAAGCCTTGAGCAGCCTATCTGTCCCTGAAGGAGTGACCTCAGCACAAGAGCTTGTAGTAATTGGCTGTTTTGGACCATTTCCAGCTCTTTTGAAGTTCCCTGTTTAAAATCCGCATTTGTGCGGCTTTGCGCGATTGTGCGCATATGCAGCGCCGGTTAAACAGGCTTAAACTATTCCTGGCTCCGCCAAGTCTGCACTTCAATTTTTCCCTTAAGAAAGCTCTACTTTCAACAAAATCAGTCTATTCGCTTTATCATAAGCCTAGCACTTGCCCCTAAAACCTTTCTTTTAAGTGAAGCACCCTTAAACTAACGTAAGCACTACATCCACCTACAACCCGTGCTAATACCCACTTCCCTTCAAAGTCCTCTCTCTGACCAAGTTACACATCACCCCCTTATACTATTCTGGCATGTCGAGTGGTATATTACTGACGTCCTCTCCAGTTCAGCTGGTTAATCTGGGAATCCTGAGACAACGTTACAATTGTCTCATGTACACAGACAACCCTCTCCTCCTCCCAACAAACACAAACACATGTGAGAGATGCAACTATATAGCCAAATTGGAGGCTGAACTCTCTCAACACAGGACTAGCAAGACCAGACAGGAGGAGAAGGTAACCACACACACAACAAACCCAGTCTCACATAAACCAACCACAACTACAAACCAAACACATAGTAACACAAAGACATACTCGGAGGCTCTAATAAAAAACTTACCGAAACAACAGAGGCTCCCAAAGCAGACATCCAAGAAAACACCACCACAAAACTCTGCACAAGCAACGCATAGTACACAAAGTCAGTGTGCCAAACAATCACAGCCCTTAAGGCGAAACACCATGCCTGATACACTAGTAATAGTTGACTCTATAGTCAGACACACTGACGTCCCGCTTACCAGACTGAACAAAGAGAGGGTAACAGTGAGCTGCCTGTCGGGAGCTAGGATCCGCCACATAACACAGGCACTCAGGTCAGTCCAAAGCAAGTACAAATATGACTCCGTCATTGTACATGCCGGCGTGAATGACCTGAGACATACCTCCTTGGACTACATGAAAAGAGACATAGAGGAGCTCTCTGATTATGTAGCCCAGGCTGGTATGACCCTGACCCTGAGTAGCATCTTGCCCTCACCAAGAATGATGCCACAATACAAAGACAAGATGATCAGCTTTAATAATTGGCTCAATTACTGGTGTCATTCTAGGGGGATCCAATGTCTGCCTGCTTGGGATGACATGCTGGACAAGCCATGCTGCTTCACAAGGTATGGCTTGCACCTGTCACCACTGGGCTTCTGGATATTGGCAAAGGCTCTTGCCACCCCCATAGTGCCTTTTTTAGGCAAGGCTCAAAAGACAAACCCACCACCTTAGAAAACAATAAAGGAAAAAAACTAAGGGTAATGCTGCTCAACACCAGAAGTCTAAATCTCAGGATGAAGGCTCTCGAGGCACTCCTCAGTATGGAGAGCATCGATCTCTGTGCAGTAACTGAAACCTGGTTCAAGGCTCCTGAGAGCACCCCAGCCCTACCAGGTTATACCTCGTATCAAGCTTTTCAGCCCCAAAACCTGGGCCGAACCACAAAAGGAGGGGGAGTGTCCATATTCATTAAAGACACCCACACCTGCAGGTAAGTGGCAACGCACGAAGCATTGGAGACCATCGATGTGCAACTAACTGTAGGCAAAACTGCTATACAACTTGTAGCATGCTACAGACTACCCTCGCAAACTCAGGAACTCCATTCAGCCTTCCTGAAAACACTGGAGGATATGAATGTCTCACCAAATACCATCATATTGGGAGACTTCAACTACCCAAACATAGACTGGGTGCATTACTCAAGCCCCAACACCCTAGCCCAAAGGTTCCTGGAATTCATCAACTCAAATGCGATGGAACAACTAGTCACCTCCCCTACAAGGGGAAATAATACACTTGACCTGATCATCACAAACATGGGGACAAAATGCTCAACACCAGAAGTATACCCCTCACTAGTGAGATCAGACCATAAACTAATAACCGTAGATATTCATATCCCACCTCCACCCCCAGCACAAAAGACCACAGTGAGAAACTTCTCAAAAGCCGTCTTTACACTCCTTAGGACTGAAATGGTATCCTTCAAGCCCCCTGGGCCAGTGGAAACCACATCCCACACTGCTGAATCCTTCACAGATGCTTTCTACGGGCATTTCCAAGAATGCATGGATCATGCAATCCCAAATAAAACCAAGACCCTTTCGACCAAAGGCAGGCATCCTATCTGGTGGACCCCAGCCATAAACAAACTTTATAACAAGAGAAGGAAGCTACTGCAAGACAGAGCAAAATCCCATAAAGGGAAGGCATCCCTGATCAGCACTAGCAAAAAAATATGTTCGCTAATAAAATCATCAAAGGCCAACTTCGAGAGAAAAATCGTTAAGGACACTAAAGACAATCACAAGGCCTTCTTCAGTTATGTTAGAAACCTGGGTGGAAACCCTCAGATATGCGCAGAGTTAGTTCATAACTGCAAAAAATACACTGAACCCACAGATATTGCCAACATACTGGCAGACAGGTTCAGTGCAAATTTCTCCCCTCCCTCTCCCCCAAAAGACGAAATAAATATCTCAGCTGAATGCAACCTCCCTGAAATCTCAAATGTCCAGGTGAGAACTCCCCTCAGCAAAGCTAAAAATACAGCATCCATGGGACCTGACAGTGTCCCGGGTTGCGTGCCACGTGAACTCCTAGAGGAGCTAAACCTGCACATAAGAACGCTGTTTAATCTTAGCCTTGCTACAGGATACGTCCCTGAACACTGGCGTACAGCTACAGTGGTCCCACTCCACAAAGGTGGCACCTCTACAGACCCCGGAAACTACCGCCCCATAAGCTTGACCAGCCTGGTCTGCAAAGCTATGGAAAGGATCATTATGGAACTCATAAACAAAGACATTGGGGACCTACAGACAATTGACCCTACCCAGTTTGGCTTTGTAAAAGGCAGATCCTGTCTTTTAAACCTGGTGGACTTTTTTGAAACAGTCACTAGAGCCATCGATTAAGGCAAAGCAGTTCATACAGCCTACCTGGATCTGGCAAAAGCCTTCGACACAATACCCCACTCAGGCATCATAGACAAGCTCAACAGCTTAAATGTAAACCCGTTTGTCACAAGATGGGTTGCAAACTGGCTAAAGGACAGAACCCACAAAGTCAGAATAGCTGGAGCTATGTCAGACTCTAAGCCAGTCACAAGTGGAGTCCCACAGGGCTCTGTCTTGGGACCCCTCTTGTTTGGCATTTATTTCTCAGATGTGCAGGCAAACATAGGGGGGTTGTGGCTGACAAAGTTTGCAGATGACTGCAAACTAGGTGCCATAGTCGACACACCAGCTGACACATGCATCCTCCAGAAGGGCCTCACAGAAACAGACAACTGGTGCCAGAGCCATGGCCTTAAACTAAATGCCAAAAAATGTATAGTCATCCCCTTTGGAAAAAACAAAGTACCCACAAATTACCACATAGATGGTAATCCATTAAGTATGGAAAAAGTAATCAGAGACCTGTGCACCCAAGTTGACAGTAACCTCTCATTTGACACCCACGTCGCCAAAGTGGTTAGAAAGACCTTCTACCTTGCCCACCTTATCATGAAGGGATTCACATCCAGATCAAAGGATGTCATTGTACCCTTATATTCCTCCCTTATCAGGCCTATGATTGAGTACAATGCTCCATTTGGTATGTACCTCACTCGGCACCTGCAGCAGCTGGGGAGACCCCAAAAGTACCTTACCAAGAGGATCAAGGGTCTCCAGCATATGTCACATGCTGCCAGACTGAAAAAGCTCCAGCTCTATTCAGTAGCATACCGCCTGCTCAGAGGTGATATGTGCCTTACGTACAAGGCCATGTCCAATTCAGAATTAATGGACATGCTCCACCTCAAAAAATCCAAATCCATCAGAGCCACAAGAGCTAAAGATCTAAACCTCAGCACAAATATGAATAGGACATGCTGGAGGGACAGATTCATAACCCAGAGGCTTCCCGCACTCTGGAACAGGTTACCTGTCCATGTTAGACAGAGCCCCTCACTGACTCTCTTCAAGAGAAATCTGGACGAATGAATGGATGATCGTAGATTTACCCCGGGGGTCATCTCTGTGTCATTGCTAGATAGAGGCATAGTAAACTAAATTTAATTTAAATTGTACACTTTTGTATCATTACATGGGGTGGCGAAAGCCACATACACTTTGGCTAGGCTTATAAATGCCCTAGGGCAGATAGCCTAGTACTATACTATGAAACTATGAAACTATGAAACTATGAGACGTGCAGCATTCCCATTCAATTTGGGACAGACATAAGTCATCTCTAAGTAGTGTATATGCTACTGAGTACAGTGACAGCGACTTCAGTCTGTCCATATAAGACATGTGCTAGAGACCCTGAATTTTCTTAGTTAGAAATCTCTGAGGTCTCTCACATTGCTGCAGGTGTCTGGTATGGTACATACCAAAAGGAACATTATATTCAGTAATAGGCCTGATGAGGGATGAGTACAGGGGAGTTACAGCCTTTTTTGCTCTTGAGGTGATGCCTTTGCTAATCAGGTGAGTGAAACAGAATGCATTCCTCCCCACAGTAGACACATGGTGGTCAAAGTTCTGGTCACAGTTAACTTGTGTTCCCACGTCTCTCACTACAGAATTGGTACTTAGGGTATTATTGTTTATTTTATACACAGCAGGGAAATTGTCTTTACTGAAGGGAATTATTCTGCATGTTTTAGCATTTAGTTTAATACCATGGCTTTGGCACCAATCTTTGGTCTCTGTAAGTCCCTTTTAAAGTGTGCTGACATTGCTATGGGATTTAGTGATAGCACCTGATTTGCAGTCATCCGCAAACTTCGTTAGCCACAGTTCCCCTCTTTTGGTCTAAACTTTTGAGAAGTATATGCCAAACAAGAGGGGGGCCCAGCACTGACCCCTGTGCAACCCCATTGGTGACAGGTCTGCTGGTAGAGGTAAAGTCTCCCACTTTGACCGAGTGTTGTAGATTTGTGAGCCAGTTTGCAACCCACCTGACAACATATGGGTTGATATTCAACTGAGTTAGTTTGTCGATGATGCCTGAATGTGGGATAGTGTCGAAAGCCTTGGCCCAGTCAAGATAGGCTGTTTGCATGGCTTTGCCCTTGTTTATGGCTGTGGTCACATTCTTGAAAAAGTCCACCAGTTTTAGCAAGCATGACCTGCCCTTGACAAAACCAAACTAAGATCCAGGGTTTGTAGGTCACCTATATCCTTATTTGAGGTCCATGATGATTTATTCCATTACCTTATAGATGAGACTGGTTAAACTTATGGGTCTATAGTTACCCGGGTCTGTTGCCGAACCACCCTTGTACAGGGGGATAACAGTCGCTGTTTTCCATTTAATGGGGGATAAGCCAGTACTCAGGCTGTGGTTGAATAGAGTGCCTAATGGAGTAGCTAGCTCCTCTTTTAGAACATTAAGAACACAGCCTGGAATGCCATCTGGTCCTATGGAGGCTGTGTTCGTAGCCTTGGAGAGTGAATTGATGACTTGCTCTTTGGAGATACATGGAGGAGGAGATGATGAAGACCTGGTTTGTGGTATGCTTGGGGGGATAGGGAGTGACATTTTCACCAAACCTGTCTGTTAGCAGGTTTTAAAATCAGCACAGACCAGTAGCAGTAAAAAAACAGCCAAGCAAGACAAAAATGCTGAGTACTCAGGAGAAGAAATAAAAAACAACAATACTTTAGCATAACAATGCTTTAATGTCCAGTCTGACAGTTTTCCAGGGATTAATGGTACTGTTGATATTAATATTAGCACTAATATTACTATTAATATTACACGTTTTTAAAAGATAGAAGGTTGAAAGTTATTTAATATGTTTTTAGCATTTTTGTTTTAGATTGTTAAAGTGCTTGATTTTAATTAATTTATACAAACTGTAAACCACTGTAATTGACATTAATCAGTGGGTTTGTTATTCTTCCTTTGCAAAGAAAATGCAGATTAAAGCATTGCTATGCTAAAGTATTTTTGTTTTTTATTTCTTTTCTTGAGTACACAGCGGTTTCCTCTAGCAGGTCTGCGATTTCTGCAGGGTCATTGTGTGTAATGCCATCCACAATTAGTTCAGCACACATCTGAGTCCTACCTTTTAGGTTGCAGACGTAGCTGAAGAAAGCCTTATGTTTATCCTTGGCTATGGTTGATACATTTTTCTCATAGTTGCTTTTTAAAGATTTTATGAGTGGTCTTATTTGCTTGTTTAGACTGAGGAGGGTGTTCTTCCATTTCTGGGATCTCACTTATATGTTTAGACAGCAGCTTGTTTTGCTTTTTGTATAATTTATTAATGCTAGATGCCCACCAGGATGGTTTGTTTTTTCTTGAGGATCTTGCTTTAATCCTACCTGGCATGGCTGTGTCTATACATATGTGTAGATGTTTATACAGGGCATCAGTGTATACTTTCATATGACCATCAATGCCATCAGTGGAAACTGAAACTTGGAAGGCAATTATACCTTCCCTTAGGAGGGTAGAGTTAGCTTTGGTGAAGTTTTTGTTAGTCTGACTTCTCCTTTGGGGAGTTTTGGTGCTATTGCTACTTCAAAAATGACTGATTTATGGTCAGATTTAACCAATGTGGGCCCTACACTTAAGGCATTGCATTGGTCACTCATATTGGTGAGGACCAGGTGTAGAATGTTGGAGCCCCTTGTGGTGTGGTGCACTTTTTGTTCCAGGGCATTTGAGCTAACAAAGTCCAGAAACATTTGTGCAAATGAGATTGAGCTACTATAAGTTTCCCAATTAATGGAAGTACATTTGACGTCACCCATGACTACAGTGTTAGGTTGTACCTTAATTGTCTTAAGTAGGTCTAAATAAGCTGTGTGCTTATCTTGGTTCATGGAAGGGGACCTGTAACTGACAGTGACCTGGGGGGGAGGGGGATTACCCACTGTAATTTGGACTTCGAGTAGCTCCATAGAGTTTTCTTGTCTAACCAGTCTAGAGGTGTAATTATATTTAATGAAGATAGGTACTCCACCTCCTTTGGTTCTCACACTTTCAGTTTGCAGTCTGTGCGTGGAAGTCATTGTAACTTTGCAAGGCAGAGGTATTTTCTTCAACCTTGAGACAGGTTTCTGTGACTGCACAGTGGTCAACACATTCCAGTGAGAGTAGTGCTTCCAGAGAGTGCAGTTTCTGATGTAAACTCCTAGCGGTCAGCAGGATGACCCTTCAGTTTCTCTGTGTTTGATATTTTCATGTAAGGAATTTCGTTGCTGGAGACACGTGCCTTAGCCAGCAACCGAAAGCCTAGAGGTGCCAGCTGCAGACCTTCTCTGGCAAAACAGCATAGTCTATCCACCATCTTGTTCCAGGCTGACAGGAACTGGATCTTCTTAGAATGTCACCAGAAACTAAGACAATTGTTGAAGTCGATCATTTTCTGTTTATATTGTGATATCATCCTAGGTGAGGGTAAAATGCTGCTCAAAGCTAGGGTCATACCCGCCTGGGACACATATTCACAGAGCTCAGTCGTGTCTGTCTTTATATAGTCCAGAGAGGTGCATCTCAAGTCACTCACATCAACATGAACTGTGAACTTGTTGAGAGACTTGAGTGCATGTGTGATCTGGTGAATCCTTGCACCTGACAGGCAGCTGGCCATAACCTTCTCCTTGTTCAACCTGGTGAGTCGGGCGTCTCTATGTCTCACTGTACAGTCAGAGTAAAACCAAAAGTGAAAACCAAAATCAAAAAGAAAGTAGAAACGAACCAAGCAGAGACCAAAAATTGCACGGACTGTTTATTGTAGTAAGCGCTTTCGGTCGAGGTAATCCCCCAACCTTCATCAGACATACACAAAATGACAACCAAGATGCCTTCTTTAAATATATGCCTTAATTAGACTATACATTCTTGTTAATTGAATAATTGGTTGATTATGCTTAAACCATCAAACTATGTATATGCTGTGTAAGATGAATACATACAAGAAGGCTACAGTTTTTCCCCAACACAAACAACATTATGAATATAAATGTTATACATATAAATAAATATTTGTATGAAATACATATAAAATATGATTTGGCTATAGATTATTATAAAAATGTTGATTCGCAATAAAATCAAATCACATGATATTTAGTTTAAAATATTGAATTGGTTGAAAATGATGTATTGCCAGTTTTTTTGTGATATAAAAAAAAATGAAACCACAATAAATCA
Organism: Protopterus annectens; assembly: GCF_019279795.1. Classification (NCBI taxonomy): domain Eukaryota; kingdom Metazoa; phylum Chordata; order Ceratodontiformes; family Protopteridae; genus Protopterus; species Protopterus annectens. The sequence goes on from NC_056749.1 coordinate 25,268,263, forward strand.
TTTCAAAACATTTCCCACCTTTAATGTGACCTATAACCTGTACAGTTCAATTGAAAAACAAACAAATCTGTTAGGGGAAAATATAAAAAATAAAAAACATACAATAAGCTGGTTGCATACGTGTGCACACCCTTAAACTAATACTTTGTTGAAGCACCTTTTGATTTAATTACAGCATTGAGTCTTCTTGGGTAGGGGTCTATCCACATGGCACATCTTGACTTATCAATATTTGCCCAGTCTTCCTTGCAAAAGTACTCCAAATCTGTCAGATTGTGACGGCATCTCTTATGCACAGCCCTCTTCAGGTCACCTCACAGATTTTCTGTTGGAGTTAGGTCTCATCTCTGGCTGGGCCATTCCAAAACTTTAATTTTCTTCTGGTGAAGCCATTCTTTTGTTGATTTGGATGTATGCTTGGGGTCATTCTCATGTTGAAAGGTGAAATTCTCTCCATGTTCAGCTTTCTAGCAGATCCCTGAAGATTTTGGGACAAAAGTGACTGGTATTTGGAACTGTTCATAATTCCCTCCCCCTTGACAAAAGCCGCAGTTCCAGCTGAAGAAAAGCAACCCCAAAGCATGATACTGCCACCACCATGCTTCACTGTGGGGATGGTATTCTTTTGGTGATGCAAAGTGTTGTTTTTGTGCCAAACGTACCTTTTGGAATTGTGGCCAAAAAATTCAACTTTGGTCTCATCAGACCATAACACATTTTCCCATGTGCTTGTGGAAGACTTGATGCATTGTCTTGCAAATTTTAGCCGGGTCTGGATGTTTTTCTGTGTAAGAAAAGGCTTCCATCTTGTAACTCTACCCCATAGCCCAGACATATGGAGAATACGAGATTGTTATCACATGTAATACACAACCAGTACTTGCCAGAAATTCCTGAAGCTCCTTCAGTGTTGCTGTAGGTCTCTTGGCAGCCTCGCTGACTAGTTTTCATCTTGTCTTTTCATCACTTTTGGAGGGACCTCCAGTTATTTGCAGCATCATTGTTATACCATATTTTCTCCACTTTTTGATGATTGTCTTCACTGTGTTCCATGGCATGTCCAATGCTGTGGACATTTTTTTGTACCCTTCTCCTGACTGATACCTATCAACAATGAGATCCCTTTGATCCTTTGTAAGCTATCTTTGAACCATGGCTTTTGCTGTAGCAGGCAACTGAGTAAATGTCAAGAAAATCCTACTAGGACAGCTGAACTTTATTTGGGGTTAATCAGAGTCTCTTTAATTAATGGCAGTTATGGACCCAAAAAGACTGAATGCTGCAATTAAATCAAAAGGTGCTTCAACAAAGTATTAGTTTAGGGTGTGCACACTTATGTAACCAGCTTATTGTATGTTTTTTATTTTTTTATATTTTCTCCCAAAATATTTGTTTGCTTTTCAATTGAATTGTACAGGTTATAGGTCACATTAAAGGTGGGAAAAGTTCTGAACTTATTTATTCTGGTCTCATTTTTTTTTATATCATAAAAAACTGGCATTTTAACAGGGGTGTGTAAACGTTTTATATCCACTGTATGTGTTCACATGTTCTTGCCAAATGCTTTTCATTGATCTTTCAAACATAATTGGTTTCACAAAATGAACAACTAGCAATATAAATGATTCCATCAACAATACAATTATAATGTTCACATGGTCCAGTCAACTTGCTAATGTGGCACAGATAGCCATTAAGGCTGGTAGTATTGTCTCTGCAATTAGAACATCCATTGTAAGGGTGTGTCAAATTCAATTTATTGGTTGCAATGCCATTCCCCAGCATTCCTTTCTTGCTTACCTTTAGCAGTCACCTTTACCTCATTTTCCATTGGAAACCCACTTTACTTCAGATGGAACTGTATTCATGTAGAACGGGTTCCTATCATGTGATCGAAAATTGTAAATGACTAACGTGTATTGACCGAACCCGATTGGTTGAAACGTCGCACGCATAACACGGAAATCGCCATAGGGAATATTTTCCCTTTACTTCAATGCAGTGCAATCTCGGAGTAGGAATAGTTAAGTAGAAGGTGTGTGGGGGGTGCAGGGGGGGGGCTTGCCCCCCTGCCTACAGCATTTAGGTAAGTATAGTTATTTATTTATTTATTTTTTATTATATGTTCGAAATTTCAAACATCGCTCATATGGTGTCGATCATATGGTGTTCAATGTTTGAAACTTTCAAAAATATAACATTGATCCATGTAGAACATAGGAAGCAGAGTATTCACTTCAGATGTAACATTATTCATGTAGAACATAGGAAGCAGCGTATTCCCTTCACGTAATTATATTCGTATAGAACATAGGAAGCAGCTTATTCACTTCAAATGTAACTGTATTCATGTAGAACATAGGAAGCAGCTTATTCACTTCAGATGTAATTGTAGTCATGTAGAATATAGGAAGCAGCTTATTCACTTCAGATGTAATTGTATTCATGCAGAACACAGGAAGCAGCTTATTCACTTCAGATTTAACTGTATTCATGTAGAACATAGGAAGCAGCTTATTCACTTCAGATGTAACTGTAGTCATGTAGAATATAGGAAGCAGCTTATTCACTTCAGATGTAACTGTAGTCATGTAGAATATAGGAAGCAGCTTATTCACTTCAGATGTAATTGTATTCATGTAGAACACAGGAAGCAGCTTATTCACTTCAGATTTAACTGTATTCATGTAGAATATAGGAAGCAGCTTATTCACTTCAGATGTGATTGTATTCATGCAGAACACAGGAAGCAGCTTATTCACTTCAGATTTAACTGTATTCATGTAGAACATAGGAAGCAGCTTATTCACTTCAGATGTAACTGTAGTCATGTAGAATATAGGAAGCAGCTTATTCACTTCAGATGTAACTGTAGTCATGTAGAATATAGTAAGCAGCTTATTCACTTCAGATGTAATTGTATTCATGTAGAACACAGGAAGCAGCTTATTTACTTCAGATTTAACTGTATTCATGTAGAATATAGAAAGCAGCTTATTCACTTCAGATGTAACTGTATTGATGTAGAACATAGGAAGCAGCTTATTCACTTCAGATGTAATTGTATTCATGTAGAATATAGGAAGCTGCTTATTCACTTCAGATGTAATTGTATTCATGTAGAACACAGGAAGCTATGCTATGAAAATTATTGCAAGTATGCTTAAACTGTGAAGGACATGTAAACATACTTGTAAATGATATTTTTGTGTATATTGCTCATAAACATCATCATGATATTTTGACTTAATGCATTGATTGTAAAGTGTATGTTTTTTATCATTTTTGACTTGGACCTTTGCACCCAAACGATGCCAGAAATGGGTCCATTGTGGTTAAGCATTAATGACCTACTTGGTTAAGTCATTAAAATCAGGCAATTTTGAGAAGAAGCTCTCACACATGCAGAAATTGTTCAATTCTTCTGGTCTGCCATCACTGACATTGCTACAAACACACACACACTCAGACACACATAACACACACAAACATACACACACACACACACACACACACACACACACACACACACACACACACACACACACACAGACTCATACACATACTCATACACACACACACACACACACACACACACACACACACACACACACACACACACACACACACACACACACACACACACACACACACACACACACTCTCACATACACACAGTCTCATACACACACCCAGACACACACACTCATCCATACACACACACTCATACACACACACACACACACACACACACACACACACACACACACACACACACACACACACACACACACACAAATACTCACACACACAGACACATACAAACACTCAGACACACACACACACACACACACACACACACACACACACACACACACACACACACACATACACACCACACACACCACACACACACACACACACTGTCATAGAATTAAATACATATAGGTTCATAGGTTCTTACTAGGCTATCTACCCTGGGGCAATTATAAGCCTAGCCCGATTCTGTATGGCTTACACCACACCTTGATTTGAGTATACTGTGCACTTTTTAAGGTTTAGTTTACTGTGCCTCTGTCTAATAGTGACACGGGAGTAATCCCTGGGACAAACCTACGATCCCCCATCCACTTATCGAGATTCTTCTTGAAGAGATTCAGTGAGGTGCTCCGCCTCACATAAACTGGAATTCTATTCCAGAGCGAAGGGAGCCTCTGGGTTATGAACCTGTCCCTCCAGCAAGTTCTATTTATTTCTGTGCTGAGGTTATAGTGACTATACCATAACCCACAGCCCAACCTCCAACCTGTTGGGTATTCATGTTTGGGAGAGAAAGATCTGCACACTTCTCAGAGCAAGTAAACATTAAGTTAAAAATGCTCATCAAAATTCCAGAGTTAAACCATGCAGTACATACTCTCATTACCCAGGAATATCTGAATTCTAGAGTTAAACCACGTGATTGCAGCACATACTCCCATTATCCAGGAATATCTGAATTCTAGAGTTAAACCAAGTGATTGCAGTACATACTCCCATTATCCAGGAATACCTGAATTCCAGAGTTAAACCGTGTGATTGCAGTACATACTCCCAATACCCAGGAATATCTGAATTCCATAGTTAAACCGTGTGATTGCAGCACATACTCCCATTATCCAGGAATATCTGAATTCTAGAGTTAAACCAAGTGATTGCAGTACATACTCCCATTATCCAGGAATACCTGAATTCCAGAGTTAAACCGTGTGATTGCAGTACATACTCCCAATACCCAGGAATATCTGAATTCTAGAGTTAAACCAAGTGATTGCAGTACATACTCCCATTATCCAGGAATACCTGAATTCCAGAGTTAAACCATGTGACTGCAGTACATACTCCCATTACCCAGGAATATCTGAATTCTAGAGTTAAACCAAGTGATTGCAGTACATACTCCCATTATCCAGGAATACCTGAATTCCAGAGTTAAACCAAGTGATTGCAGTACATACTCCCAATACCCAGGAATATCTGAATTCCATAGTTAAACCATGTGACTGCAGCACATACTCCCATTACCCAGGAATAGCTGAATTCCAAAGTTAAACCATGTGACTGCAGCACATACTCCCATTACGCAGGAATAGTTGAATTCCAGAGTTAAACCATGTGATTGCAGTACATACTCCCATTACCCAGGAATATCTGAATTCCATAGTTAAACCATGTGACTGCAGCACATACTCCCATTACCCAGGAATAGCTGAATTCCAAAGTTAAACCATGTGACTGCAGCACATACTCCCATTACGCAGGAATAGTTGAATTCCAGAGTTAAACCATGTGATTGCAGTACATACTCCCATTACCCAGGAATATCTGAATTCCATAGTTAAACCATGTGACTGCAGCACATACTCCCATTACCTAGGAATAGCTGAATTCCAAAGTTAAACCATGTGACTGCAGCACATACTCCCATTAGCCAGGAATATCTGAATTCCAGAGTTAAACCATGTGATTGCAGTACATACTCCCATTACCCAGGAATAGATGAATTCTAGAGTTAAACCAAGTGATTGCAGTAAATACTCCCATTACCCAGGAATATCTAATTTCCAGAGTTAAGACATGCGATTGCAGTACATTCTCCCATTACCTAGGAATATCCGAATTCCAGAGTTAAACAATGTAATTGCAGCACATACTCCCATTACCCAGGAATAGCTGAATTCCAGAGATAAACCATGGAATTGCAGTACATACTCCCATTACCCAGGAATATCTGAATTCCAGAGTTAAACCATGTGATTGCAGTACATACTTCCATTACCCAGGAATATCTGAATTCCAGAGATAAACCATGGAATTGCAGTACATACTCCCATTACCCAGGATTATCTGAATTCCAGAGTTAAACCAAGTGATTGCAGTAAATACTTCTATTACCCAGGAATATCTGAATTCCAGAGTTAAACCATGTGACTGCAGTACATACTCCCATTACCCAGGAATATCTGAATTCCAGAGTTAAACCATGTGACTGCAGTACATACTCCCATTACCCAGGAATATCTGAATTCCAGAGTTAAACCATGTGATTGCAGTACATACTCCCATTACCCAGGAATATCTGAATTCCAGAGATAAACCAAGTGATTGCAGTAAATACTCCCATTACTCAGGAATATCTGAATTCCAGAGTTAAACCATGTGATTGCAGTACATACTCCCATTACCCAGGAATATCTGAATTCAAGAGTTAAACCATGTGATTGCAGTACTTACTCCCATTACCCAGGAATATCTGAATTCCAGAGTTAAATCATGTGATTGTGGTACGTACTCCCATTACCCTGGAATATCTGAATTCCAGAGTTAAACCATGTGACTGCAGTACACACTCCTATTACCCAGAAATAGATGAATTCCAGAGTTAAACCATGTGATTGCAGTACACACTCCCATTATCCAGGAATATCCGAATTCCAGAGTTAAATCATGTGATTGCAGTACATACTCCCATTACCCAGGAATATCTGAATTCAAGAGTTAAACCATGTGATTGCAGTACTTACTCCCATTACCCAGGAATACCTGAATTCCAGAGTTAAACCATGTGACTGCAGTACATACTCCCATTACCCAGGAATATTTGAATTCGAGTGTTAAACCAAGTGATTGCAGTAAATACTCCCATTACCCAGGTATATCTGAATTCCAGAGTTAAACCATGTGACTGCAGTACATACTCCCATTACCCAGGAATATCTGAATTCAAGAGTTAAACCATGTGATTGCAGTACTTACTCCCATTACCCAGAAATACCTGAATTCCAGAGTTAAACCATGTGATTGTGGTACGTACTCCCATTACCCTGGAATATCTGAATTCCAGAGTTAAACCATGTGACTGCAGTACACACTCCTATTACCCAGAAATAGATGAATTCCAGAGTTAAACCATGTGATTGCAGTACACATTCCCATTATCCAGGAATATCCGAATTCCAGAGTTAAATCATGTGATTGCAGTACATACTAAAATTACCCAGGAATATCTGAATTCTAGAGTTAAACCATGTGATTGCAATGCATACTCCCATTACCCAGGAATATGTGTTTGAGAAAAGCAAGGGATGTGATAACCATTAGAAATATTTTATTTTATTTTATTTTACATTTGTTAACCGGGGGGTGTCTGACTGAGCCGAAAAGGCCCTTTTTCAGCAGAGGCACGGGGAGAAAAGCTCCACATAGAAAAATGACTGATACATATAGATGTGATCAGTATATACACAAATTATGAAAAACATGTTTTTACAGTGGTATGCAGCACATCAACAGTTACAGTGGAGAGAACAAACAAAATAATATTTAAAAATAAAGGTACTTAATAGATTTGTGGTGTACAGCTGAAATTTGGAACATAGGTAGAATACATACATAGTACACAGGTACAGTACATACATTGTAGATTAGCCAGTGTTTGTGAGAATAGTTTTCAATCTTAATCAAGTACTCTAGGTTTAGTATGTGTACCTTATCCGCTTTCACTAGCCTGGGGAGCAATCATGGCACTGCCAACTTTGCTTGAGATGTTGCCTGATGAGGTCTTTAAAGGAGGCTTTGGATGATGTGTTTTGAATGCTAGTAGGGACAGAGTTCCATTTTATAGCCACCGAACTACTATATAGTGCATCTCCAAAGCTATTGTAGCTGTTGGTGACTTCTAGTAGTAGTTTGCTTGATGATCTAAGAGGCCTTTTGGCTGAGTGATGTTGTACTAGGTTTTTGAGGGCAGGACACTTATTGCGGAGGTAATAGATAGAATGACAGAGGCAAAGCTGATTGTAGGTTAGGAGGTTGGGCAGTTCAAGCAGTGGAGCTGTCTCAAAGCAGTACAGTGATGAGTTTTATATGAGCAATTTGCAGCAAAGTGGGCAATTCTGTTATAGCATGCTTCCATTTTGCTTAGTTCAGTTTTTTTGAGATTAGTCAGAATGGGAGATGCATAGAGTAGGGTGGATAGAAGTTGGGAGCGAGCAATGGCTGATCTTGTGTTGGTAAGAAATAGTTTGATATGGTAGCGTGATCCCAGTTTGGCATGTACTTTTTTAATAGTTAAGTTGAGATGACTATCAAATTTTAGGTGGGAGTCTATGGTTATTCCCAGTAGCTTAGCCTGTACCACTGGAGCGATTGGAGTAGCATTTGTGGAGTAGATAGTGAATTGACTGTTATCAGTGTTTTTGTTAGAACTGGTTATAATCATAAGCTGAGTTTTCTTTGGATTGAGGATAAATTGGGCTTTGGTTAGGTAGTTTTCAGCATCAGAGAATGCTGGATGAGTTGTTTGCAGGAGGGTGGGAATATTTTGTGCAGCACAGATTAAGGTAGTGTTATCTGCATACTGAGTAATAGATGCATGCTGTGTGGAGGTATGGAGGTCATTTGTGAAGATTGTGAATAATAGTGGTCCTAAGATAGAATCCTGTGGGACTCCTATAGTTATGGGCAGTTGAGGAGAGAGAGAATTTTCCCATTTCATAGCTTGGTACCTGTCAGTTAAGTAGCTTTGGAACCAGGTAAGAGTGGAATTTGATAGGTGATACTGGTTTAGTTTGTTTAGCAGGATTTGGTGCAAGACTGTGTCACATGCTTTGGACATATCCAAAAAAGAGTTGACGCCTGCAGGCCTTCATTTTTAGACTGTTTACTGTGTCTGTGAAGCAGAGGAGGGCTGTAGTGGTACTATGGGTAGATTTTCTTCGTGTTTCACTGTTGCAGTCATTACATTTTGGTAATCTGCTGGCAGGTTACTCTCAGTCGGCCTGAATAACAAAGTCTTGGGTCCTGCGTCGGTTGCAGTCTCTTCTTCCATGACGTCAGGTCATCAGGGGTATAAAACATGCAGCTGACGCCATTTTATTCAGTCTTTCTTGCCGCACGGTGTCCAAAGCAGAAGCAGTTTGCAAGTGCCGGTCGGCCGACTCCTGAAATTTTCGCATTAGAGTTTCAGTACCGAAGTCTTCAACTAAAGCTAAGTACCCCGTTGGGGAAACTTTTTCTTGCTCCTTACCGATGCCAGTAAAAGTCAATAATTGCATTACTTTTGGGAAGCAAATACCTCATAAGGATTTTCATTTGTACTGTATTCCTTGCCTAGGCCCAGATCATAACATGCCTTGCTGTCGGTTTTGTGCTAGATTTAACCAACGCACTATTAAGCGTCAGTATATTTTTGCTTCTAAATATTTTGGATCAAGATTTAATTACCCTGAAATGTCAACGGTTAGCAGTCAGACTACTGGAGTTCACAAAAAACGCAATGAAAAAGACAGAGACAGGCCGTCGAGGTCCAAAACCACCGAAGAAACTTCTCCTAAGCCTGTCGCTGGTTCACCGGTACTCAGTGAGGCGCTTTCACAGCCCCTGATATCCGCTACTTTTGAGTCGCAGGCCTCTACCGAGACGCATGCTGAGTCTGGTATGCCGCTAGATTCTCAGAGTATTGAACCCGTGGATGTCTGTCCCTCAGATGGGTCCGGAGCCGCTGAGCAGGCACCGGCTTCTGAGGGTGTTTTCAGGCCTCAACATTTTTATATAAAACTGACACCAGCTTTAAAAACAAGATCAAAAACATCTTGTATGTCTAAAAAACCAAAGCATGAACCATGTGCTCAGGGCCTATGCCTAAAAATCAGATGATCAAAATGGCTGAGGACTTAATTACCTTGATCAGGGGTTCCCAACCCCCTCCCCCCCCTCCCACTAAGAGGCCTAGGCAAGGCGCTGATTATGAATCTTCAGATCAGGTTTCCATTTCTTCTGATTCCTCTTCTGATCAGGAATTTTCTTTTCCACCCTGTGAGGATTCTGATGCAGAAGAATCCATCCCATCTGCATCTCCTCATGAGGATTACTCTTTTGGAGAAACCTTGCATACTTTAAGGGAACATTTTCATTGGGAGAGTCTTAGGGATTTCCTTCTTCTCCCTCAGCATAGGCCTTTGGCAATTCCTCCTGTATTAGACATTGTTGATGATGTGTTTTTGGAATCAAGCATGGCTCTTGATTCCCTGCCTCCGGCTCCTAGTAAGCCAGACAGATATTACAGGGTTCCTGACTCCCACAAATTTCTATTCAAAAATCCTGCTGCTGATCCTGAGACTATCTCACAGGGTCCCAAAGGTGTGAAGGCCTCTACAGCCAAAAATCTTACCCTCTCTGATAGAGATTCCAGGGCACTGGATAGATTGGGAAAGAAGGTTTATACATTTGCAACCTTGGCAATTAGGGCCTTAAACTGCAAGTTTCATATGCTTAAGTATCAACAGCATGTTATGGGTTTATTGAAACAGAAAATGATGTTAATTTCTGATTGTGTGGAAAATAAAGAATTACAGGAATTATTGCATTCAGCAGAACAGGTTAGAAAGCATACTTTGCAATGTGGTTTTGATTCCTTGGAGGCCTCTTGCAGGGCTGCAGTTACTGGATCTGTGATTAGAAGGCATGCCTGGCTCAAGGAGCAAAATCTACCTGATCATGTTAAAGCTAAATTGTTGGATGCCCCCTTGCAGCATGATACTCTGTTTGGTAATAAGGCAGAAGAGGTTTTAAAGAAAATGGAAGACAAAGCTAAATCTATGCAAACTGTAAAAGATTTCTTACAAGTGCAGCCACCCAGGTTCAATAGGCACTGGCCTACTAAAAATTGGTCCTTTCCTGTGTCCAACAGAGCCACTCAAGGCAAATCCAGGTGCTCAAAAAGCTCTAGATACCAATCACAGGGTTCTTACAGATCAAAGCAATGGGGTGCATCCACCTCCAAATCTGGAGGAAACAAAGCACAACCCCACAGTAAGCAGTCTCAGTGACTTCCCTCTACCTTCACCAAGCACTTATCTTTTGGCAGCCCCCTTGGGGGGAAATTAGCACTTCATGCTCAAAATTGGCAGTTAATTACTCAGGACAAGTGGGTATTGAACATAGTATCCTGGGGTACAGATTTCTTTTCCATACTTTGCCAATTCCAAACGGATGGCCATATCTGCCAGAAAATCAATGGGCAGAGGCTCAGAAACAAGTTACGTCCCCTCATGGATATGGGGGCTATTCAGCCAGTACCCGAAAATAAAACAGACAAGGTTTTTATTCAAAACTTTTCCTGGTACCCAGAAAAGGCAATGCCTAGTGTCGTATACTGGACTTATCAATTTTGAACACGTTCCAGGACATTCCAAAATTCAAAATGCTAACTTTACAACACCTACTGCCTATGCTGGGCAGGAACGCTTGTTAGTGACTCTAAACTTAAAAGAGGCATACCTGCATATCCCAGTAAAGGAATCGTGCAGAAGATACCTCCGTTTCAAGGCAGGTTTTATGCATTACCGATTCTCTGCACTGCCCTTTGGCTTATCTACTACACCCAGGGTATTTACAAAGTGCCTGGCACCAGTAATTGCATTCTGCAGACAAAGAAGCATACAAATTTATCCTTATCTGGGCGACTGTCTCATTCAAGCAGAGGACAAGGACACTCTTCAACATCTGGCATTTGTAAAAAGGCTTCTAACATGCCTAGGGTACACAATAAACAAAAAGAAATCCCAAATGGTACCCTCTCAAATAATTACATTCCTGGGTGTAAGCTTGAATACAACTGCTCAGATGGCTTACCTTACCCCAGACAAACAAAGGCAACTGACAACATACTTCAAACAAATGGCAACAAAAATCCAATTATCTGCAAGACAAATTCTGCAGGCTTTGGGGTTCATGGCATCCTGGATTCTACTAATTCCATATGTGAAACAGCATATGAAGAAACTTCAATGGTACCTAAAAAGCTTATGGAGTCAACATTGTCACAGTCTGGAAACAATGATCCCTCTCATTCCCTGCCTACAACAGGAGTTTCTTTGGTGGGCAGAGACATGTCACCAAAACAAGGGACTGTCATTCACTCAACCCCTGCCACCCAAACCCAAACTACAGACACATCAGACTATGCTTGGGGGGGGGTCACCTGGCAGGAAGATGCATTCAGGGCAAATGGAGCCCAAAACAAATGCATCTACATATCAACCAGAAAGAGATGCTAGCTGTTCAGAATGCCCTGACCGCCTTCAAGGACTTACTTCATCCAGGACAACTACTGATAATGACAGACAACACCATGGTTATGTGGTACATAAACAAGCAGGGGGGCACACATTCCTACCCCCTTTGCAGACTAGCCAGGGTGTTGTGGGACACAGCCTTGACTTAACAAATACATTTTCAAGCTCAATTCCTGCCAGGAAAGCAAAATACTCTGGCAGATGACCTAAGCAGAAATCTTGGATCCACATGAGTAGAAACTGGATCCACAAAACTTCAGCATGTTAACATAGGAATGGGGGAGCCCAGATATAGATCTATTTGCCTCTCCCCAAAATTATCAACTGGACAAATTCTGCACAAGGACTTATCACAGACAAGCATGGAAAGTGTATGCCCTATCCTTCAGTTGGAAAAACCTGTATGTATGCCCTATCCTTCAGTTGGAAAAACCTATCAGTCTATACCTTTCCCCCTCTGCCTCTGCTCTCCAAGGTTTTACTAAAGGACAGACAGGAAACACCAAAACTGATCCTAGTTGCTCCGGACTTGCCTCGCCAGCACTGGTACCCAATTTTAAAGAATATGTCTCAACTCCCTCCTTGGTACTTGCCTCAAATACCTCATCTACTGTCTCAGCAGAACAATCAAATCCTGCAAACTCAGCTCCAAACTCTAAACCTTGCGGCATGACGGATCATTTAATTATTCAAACAACGCCTCTCAGTAAATCTGTGATGGATGTCATTTTGGAAGTCAGAAGGCCTAGTACTAGAAAATCTTATGCTGATAAATGGAAGAGATTCTGTGCTTGGAACCAAGCACAAGGAACGGACACAGTAAAGCCCAATATCCCTCAGATTTTACATTATTTGACTGAGATGCTTGACAAGGGCCTATCTTTTTCTTCAATAAAAATCCATGCCTCTGCCATCTCGGCTCATTACAACATGAAGCCTCCCCTCTTTTCTCATCCTCTGCTTAAACAGTATCTTAGAGGGGCCAAAAATTTAAGGCCTCCCAGAAGATCACCAACTCCTGCATGGGACCTCAATTTTGTGCTGAAAAAACTCACCCTGCCTCCTTTTGAACCAGCAGCTACTGTGGATATAAAATTTTTATCTTGGAAAACAGCTTTCCTCTTGGCAATCACTTCAGCAAGATGGGTTTCAGAACTACAGGCTTGTATGGCTGTGGAGCCTTTTATTACATTTTACCCGGACAGGGTGTCCCTCAGGACCAATCCTTCTTTTATGCCTAAGGTGGTATGCAGTGTGGCTCTTAACCAAACAATTCACCTGCCAACATTTTACCCAAATCCACAGAACAAGGGGGAGCGGATTCTGCATTCATTGGACGTACACAGACAACTAAGATTCTACTTAAACAGGACGAAATCTCTAAGAAAGTCTGAGTAAATACTGGTGGCATTTGCTGCAGGATCAGAGGGGAAGGCTGTATCAAAGCAGACTATTTCTAAGTGGATAAGCCACTGCATTTGTTTCTGCTACTTACATCATGGTAAACCTGTGCCCAAGGGGATCAGGTCACATTCCACCAGGGCTGCCTCTACCTCGGCAGCTTTTCTCAGAGGAGTTCCCAACCAAAGACATTCTAGAATCTGCTATTTGGAGCTCTGTTCATACCTTCACAAAGCATTATTATTTGCCTCTCTTCTCCAAATCCAGGACAGGCTTTGCCACTGCAATTCTGTAGGGCCTTATAGCCACTCCTAATGCTATTTAATTCCATCCTCCCATCCATAGCTTTGGAATTTTGGGATTCTACCCAAATGTAATGACTGCAACAGTGAAACACGAAGAACATAGTACAGTTGTGTAAACTTACCATAAATGTAGATGTTCAAGTGTATTCACTGTTGCAGTCCGGGTTACCCAACCACCATCCCCCTTTTTCTATAACTTCTCTTTCCTTCACTATATTCTAAAGCCTTTGTGGTGTATTTGCTTTTAGATGAAGGTAAAGTTTATGTTGCTAAAAGTGCATTTACATATATATTGCTGTTTATATATATATATATATATATATATATATATATATATATATATATAATTTGCTCCCCATTTGGGGGTACCTGACATCTGGGGCAAGAAAATCTGAATAAAATGGTGTCGGCTGCATGTTTTATACCCCTGATGACCTGACCTCATGGAAGAAGAGACAGCAACTGATGCAGGTCCCAATACTTTGTTATTCAGGCTGACTGAGGGCAACCTGCCAGCAGATTACCCAAATTTAATGACTGCAACAGTGAATACACTCAAACTTCTACATTTATGGTAAGTGTACACAAGTGTACTGTCTGAAACCATGCTGAGTAGGTGACAGGATGTTGCTGTCTAGAAGATATTTTAGCATCTGGGTATGGATGCATTTTTCTAGGATTTTGGCCAGGGGGAAGAGTAAAGCAATGGATCTGTAGTCAGTGGAGGTCCCGCTTTTATGTATAGGTGTAACATAGGATATTTTCCCGATTTTGGGCACATAGTTTTCAACAATTGATCTGTTTATGAGAGTGAAGATTGGGATAGCAATAGCATCTGCTGTGAGTTTCAAGAAATAGCTGGGGAGTAGGTCAGCTGCTGTTGAGGTTTTAGTTTGGAGAGCATGCTTTTGATTGAAGTGGTGTAACCTGTTTTGAGGGTAAAGGTTGTATTAGTGTTATTTGTGTTGGGGGGATAGTGAGGAAGGAACTGCCCTGTGATAGTAAGGATATAATTGAGTTCACAAAGTGGGAGTTGAATTGTGTTTTGATGGGAACTTTAGTGTCAGGGGTGGTTGGTTGGTGACAAAGCACAAGTGTTTGAACAGTCAGCCATACTTGAACTGACAACTTCAGGACATTATTGCATTAATTTTTTCATAAAGAAGATAACAGACATTCTAGCTAAAGCTGGAGTCTTGATAGTCACAGAAAGCATCTCAAAAGCAC
Organism: Protopterus annectens; assembly: GCF_019279795.1. Taxonomy (NCBI): domain Eukaryota; kingdom Metazoa; phylum Chordata; order Ceratodontiformes; family Protopteridae; genus Protopterus; species Protopterus annectens. The sequence goes on from NC_056749.1 coordinate 25,283,312, forward strand.
AAAGAGCAAAAAAATGTAATTGTGAAACTCCAGCAGCAGCTTGGATGTGTCAGTTAAACCAGCTATGCAAACTGCAGCACAAAAAATGTAATTGTGAAACTCCAGCGGCAGCTTGGATGTGTCAATTCAACCAGCTACGCAAACTGCAGCACAAAAAATGTAATTGTGAAACTCCAGCAGCAGCTTGGATGTGTTAATTCAACCAGCTACGCAAACTGCAGCACAAAAAATGTAATTGTGAAACTCCAGCAGCAGCTTGGATGTGTCAATTCAACCAGCTATGCAAACTGCAGCACAAAAAAATGTAATTGTGAAACTCCAGCGGCAGCTTGGATGTGTCAATTCAACCAGCTATGAAAACTGCAGCACAAAAAATGTAATTGTGAAACTCCAGCGGCAGCTTGGATGTGTCAATTCAACCAGCTACGCAAACTGCAGCACAAAAAATGTAATTGTGAAACTCCAGCAGCAGCTTGGATGTGTTAATTCAACCAGCTACGCAAACTGCAGCACAAAAAATGTAATTGTGAAACTCCAGCAGCAGCTTGGATGTGTCAATTCAACCAGCTATGCAAACTGCAGCACATAAAATGTAATTGTGAAACTCCAGCAGCAGCTTGGATGTGTCAATTCAACCAGCTACGCAAACTGCAGCGCAACACAGGCAAAGCAAACAACAGAGAGGATTGTAAACGTGTAAGATATAGGAAATCATTCAAAACAAACACAACCAGCGTACCTGAAACTTGACAAACCATCTGATTGAAAGATGTCCTTGATTGTTGCCACCTTGGAGTTATAGACTCGCCCAGTTTAAATCTACATTAAGAACTTGTGGAGACAGAGTTCGAAGTAAAGCTTCGTCAGTGTTTATGCACTACAGCAGGCCAAAGAGCACAGTTCTTATCATTTGTTCTGTCAACCTGACCTTTGTAAATATGTAGTGCCACAGTATTTAATGGTGAAACACTATTAATTTCTGTTAAATAGGTTCATAGGTGAATACTGTGCTAGCTGCCCTTATTAGCCATTTTAAGCCTAGCCACTTTTTCCTTTTGGGGCTTGAATGAACCTGACCTGTTCCATTATCCATCATGTCATCGATAATTATATGTTACCCTGAGTGACAATAATTGGCATCATACTGTAGAGAATTTGAGGGGACTCTTGCATGCGATGATCTTTGTTTTACATGGATGGGGAGTCAGTTCCAGAGCAGTTGTATCCTGTTTGAAATGTAATCACCCTCCAAACCATTCTGTTGATGTTGCAAGACAGGTTTAGATCCTTAGACCTAGTATGTAAGATGCTGTTTGACTTGCTGATGTGCAGTGGATTTATCAATATTGGGTCAGAAGATGGCTTGTTATATGCCAGGCACTGCTCACCCCTTAGCAGTCTGTAGGATACGGAGTATAGTAACAGGGCTTTGACTCAGTCCATGTAGGACATATTGTTTAAGCCTTATATACTTTTAGTAAGCTATCTGTGTGGGTGCTTAGTTGTGTGTTCATCATTGTTTTTCATTTCTAATGTTTAGTTTCCTCAGGTTTGTCAACATGTCAGTGGTAGGAAAATCATCCACAGCCAATGGCATGTAGTACATTTGTAGAGTTACAAAGGTTCTTAACTTATGTTTAAAGCCATGAATATTCCATTTACTACCTTTCCAATTGAAACTACACTCGAGTACCATATTTCCTTAGGCCCTTAACATTATTTCAGAGAATGGGTTTGTAACTTATTAGAGATCATTTCATAGAAAGTCTTAAAAAAATATATATGTACTAGTCAGTCAAATAGCTGCCAGCTGTGGCTCAGATGCTAACATTTGCCAGTGCTTTAAACCAATTTGCTTCATATTTTAAGAAAACATACTAAAAGTAGATGTCCTTCTATTCACTGTTGCAGTTTTCTTTACATGTGGGTAGTATTCCGCCCATCGATCCAACGTTCGGCCTGTTTAAAAAAGCTTATAGCCACTGCCAGTACATGGGACGTTGCATGTGGGTACTGACAATGTCAAATATAAAAGGGACATCCACATGTACCATCCTCAGAATGTTTTTGCCACCATTCAGAAAGGTTGATTCTTACATGTTTTCTGAGGCCGGATTCCTTTGCTCCGCTTCCCGATTCAGATAAGTACCCCAGTGGGGATTTACTTATTTGTCTATTGCCATTTGATATTGTTTCATGTCATCCAGGAAGGGCAAATGTTGGTGTGGAAGGCAAATTCCTCAAAAGGATAGTCACAATCTTTGTCTGTTTTGTTTGGGGCCTAGTTATGATCACTGCTCCTGTTCTATTTGCTAGGCCTTTGTGCCAAAGACTTTGTATAGCCGTCTTTTGGCCTTAAATCTTTACCTTGAAAATTAGAGACTCAAACGTCTGGCTAGGGATGAGATGGAAGGTTCTGGAGGTTCTTCGGGTGGGCCGAGGAAGGTTATCAAGCTAAGACCTGAAACCTCTTCTCCTGTGCCTGCCTCCTCCGACGATCCCCCTTGAGGTCGTTGAAGACCCGGTGGTACTCTCAGGGGTTGGGTCCACTTCTTCGGTGGGTACCTTGGAGGAAGCCATCAAGACTGGATCCTAGCACATCAAAGGCTATTCAGATGTCCAGTTTGGATGATTTGGGGAAACTGCAGTTTGTTTTACTTGAGGACCAAGGGTCGTTTCTTCCCCTTTACCTAGGGATATATTGGCCATTGGACCTATATCCAATGTCTGTCCTCCAGTGGAGAAGCCAGTTAAAAAGCAACAAAAAAGCATCCTAATGTCCCTTCTTCTCAGTCAGATTTGTATGCATTTTCACAGGGGCTTATTAGGGCCCTGATGGCACTGAGGCCTTCAACTTCTTCTTCTTCCCTCTCTATTCCAGCAATCACAGCTTCTGCTCTGCAACCTCCTGGGTCTCAGGTTCTATCGTCTGGGCAGGTTTTGGAATTCCATGTCCCTGAAACTGATCCTGAAAATTCCTCTTCTTATGAAGACTCCCTGGCATATTCCACCATGATTCCTTCCTCTCTGGAATATGCCTCTCGTGAAGAGGAGTCAGTTGGGGGGATTCCCCTATTGAAGAACTTTCTTTTGGGGAAACTATTAATAAGACGAGGGAATTTTTTTAAATGGGATTCCACCAAAATTTCAGAAGCACAAAAACATTACTATGAGTTTCTTGAAGTGGAAGCCACTGCACCCTCTGCAGTCCTGCCTGTTCTTCCTGCTTTCTTAGCTGCTTTTTCTTCCACTTCTAAAAATCCTGATTCCCAAGCCCCTGCTCCTAAGAGACCTGACAGATTTTATAAGGTCCCTGATGACTGCAAGTTTATTTGTAAATGCCCTTCTGCTGACCCAGCCATGGTATCTATTGCCTCTGACAAAACTTCCAGCTTGTCTCCTTCTTCGAAGCTGCTTCCCTCTGATAAGGAGAGCAGGATTTTGGAAAGGTTGAGTAAGAAGGTATACACTTCCTGCACCTTAGCAGTTAGGGCTATTAATTACCAGACACACATGTCTAGGTACTTCCTGGGATTGCTTTCTCAGGCTTTGTCCAAATTACCTGACTCAGAGGTTAAGTTTCAGGTTCTCAGTCTCCTGTCCGCATCTCCTCAGATAGCTAGGCATTCTATTAGGTGCAGTTATGATGCAGTGATGGCTTCTGCCAAGGCTGCGGCCTCTACATCTGTTCTTGACCGACTTTCATGGTTAAGGCTGCAGGCACTACCTGAAGACATAAAGGCTAAACTGCTTGATGCTCCTTTTGAGATAATTCTGCCCTTTTTGGTTCTGCTGCTGCTGCAGAACTTTTCAAATCTTTGCAAGAAAAAGTAAAGGAGCTCCAAGACTTAAAACACTTGCTTGCTTCCCTAGTTCCTAAATTCCAGACAAGACTTCTTTTGTCAGAAGACCTGATCACTCTTCTTCTTCTTCTTCTGCTTCTCCTGCATCGATGTCTAAATCCTCTAGGAGACCTCCGCCATCAAAATCTACTGCTCCTGCTACTCCTTGTCAGCAGCCCTTTCAGGCTAGACCAGGATCTCTGTGACAACCAAGCCCTTCTTCCAAGTCATACGCCTCTATCCCTTCGTCTCTCTCTTTCTCTCTCTCTCCCCCCCTTTCAGCCTGGATGGAGATCACTCAGGACTCCTGGGTCCTTTCCATCATCCAAAAAGGTTACTTTATGACTTGGGAGACTCTTCTACCAATCCCAGGAATCCCTCAACCCCCTTCCTGCCAACTTCCATCTGTTTAATCAGTTACTAGCTCAACTCTTTCACCAAGGCACCATCCATATTGTTTCTACAGAACAAAAAGCAAAGGGTTTTTACTCCAGGATGTTTCTTATCCTAAGAAAGGATGATCCTTGGAAGCCTATTCTGGATCTCTCCCATTTAAATACTGTCTTGAAAGTGCCTTCTTTTTCAGATGCTGTCTCTGCAAACTCTTTTCCCTCTGATTCCTCCACACGCCTTCCTGGCATCTCTAGATCTCAAGGTTGCTTACCTATACATCCCTATTCACCCTCAGTACAAGAAATTCTTAAGTTTCTCAGTGGGTTCCTTGCACTTTCAATTTTCTGTCTTATCTTTTGGCCTTTCCACTGCTCCAAAGGTTTGCACCAAGTGCTTAGCTCCAGCCATTGCCTTCCTAAAGGTTTGAGGGATTCAGGTTTACCCCTACTTAGAATCTCCAAAGTCCATGGCCAGGTACCCAAATCTCCAAAAAATGTGGTTAGAAGCAATAGATTAAGAACAGCACGTTTATTGGTACGTAATCTGAATCACACCAAACAGCAGCAAACAATAAACCAAGTGCTTTCGCTCGGTTATTACCGAGCTTCTTCAAGGTTAAAAATCTGCTGTGTAGTCAGCCATGTTAAATACTAAATGCAACATCACATGACATACCCCCCCCCATGTGAATCATCCCTAATCAGTTTTTTTAAAAATACAGTGTATATAAACTTTCCTAAATATTAAATGTATGTTCCAATCCAAAAATCAAACTCAACTTTAAGTCCAATAATGCCAAAAATGGAAATATATAATATATTACAACACATGTAAAAACACATAAAATAAATTAAATAGTGATGAAGTTAGTAAACATAACAATAATGAATGTTAAACTAAACCATGAAAGTAAATAAATGTAACTTCTTCATTACCAATGCAGCAAATGGTAACCAAACTAAGGCATTCAGCTGAACTGCGGGTACATCCAATACTAGTATGCTGAATGGGGAAATTTAAGCAGGCTACAAGAACCCCTATTATAATCGTGCCCTTCTTAATTTGAGCACACTGCTTATATTCAAGGCGTCATTCATGCCCGGTGGTCTAGTTGCGTCCAGTCTAAGCTGCCAAAACAGTTCCCGATATTCCAACCTAGCTTCCCAGTTCCCTCCCCGTGGGTCGGGTGTCACTTGTTCTAGAATTGTAAACTTAATTTGCATGTTTTCACATAGTTGTGAATGCTTAAAAAAGGCATTGGTCACTTTACCCTTACTAATATCATATTGATGTTCATAGACTCTTTTTCTAAAATGCCTTTCTGTCTTGCCTACATAAAAACTGTGACAATGTAGGCAGATTCCCAAGTATACCACTCCTTTGGTGGCACAATTAAAGTATTGTTTAAACTTGTATCTAAAATTTCTGAAAGGAATATAAATAACATCTTTATTCAACATGAAGGCGCATTGGTTACATGAACCACATCTATGGGTACCCTTCTTCATGCTGGTGGACTCATTCTTAACAGCCTTATTTTTCTCAAGAAATTCTTTCAAATTCGTTCCTCTTTTTCTAACGAAACCTGGCACTGAAGGGATAAGATGTTTTATATCTTCATTCACTGAAATAATGGGTCAGTACTTTAAAATGACCTGTTCTATTACCTGAGAGTCTGAAGAATATGTATATGCAAAACTATTCTTAAATTTGGAGGTGTTGCTGTCTATCACCAACTCTGTACTGGCTGTCCCGGTACCTAATAGAGGGTGATACCTAGATTCCCTGTTATCAGTAACTTCCTGGGCCAATCCATCAATCAAGTTGACTGGGTATCCTTTTTCTATAAATAAGCCACGGAGTGTGTTGGCTTCCTCCAAAAAATATTCAAAGGTGCTACACATTCTCGAGGCTCTAATCATTTGGCCCTTAACTATCCCTTTTTTCTGGTAAAAAGGGTGCCCGCTACAAAAATGAAGGTACGCGTTAGAGAAGGTAGTCTTTCTAAAAAGTTTGGAGTGAAAACAGCTGTTTGCGTAGTCCTTAATTAATGTTACATCCAAATAATGTAAAACGTCTTGGTCAATGTTGTAAGTGAATCTAAGAAAATCAGTACATCCATTGATGTGTTCCAAAAACCCATTCAGGTCATTAATAGAACCATTCCATAATAGGCAAATATCGTCGAAATATCTGGTATAATGTGGAATGAACTTTTTCCATGGTGTATTGAACACAAATTGCTGCTCCCAATGGTAGAGTACACAATTGGCGTAAAGCAAAGCACAGCATGCTCCCATCGCCACACCTTTCTTTTGGCGAAAAAAACTCTCCATTAAAGTAAATAAAATTGTTCATCAAAACTGTATCCATTAAGTCCACCACTAAATTAATGACATTACTAGCCAACGTGCCGTCAAGCGTAAGGGTTTGCCTGAACCATTCAAGTCCTACTATGTGAGGGATACTTGGAAATAAGTCTATAATATCAATGGTTACCATGTATAGCTCTGGACTAAACATCTGTCGGTTAATAACTTTTAAGAAATGCCAGGAGTCTTTGCAAATATGTGCAATTGGTGTTAAGACTCTTTTGGCTATATGATCTATAAATTTTGCTAAGGGCTCCGTAATACTGCCTGCCCCAGAAACAATGGGCCTGAATCTTAGAGGGGCTAGGCCTTTATGTGTTTTCGGAATACCAAATATTATTGGTACCCTTGGCTTCATAACATGAAAATAAATAGTTATATAGCTGCTCATTAATAGTGCCTTGCAAGAGGTGGTCGTATAAATAATAACTAATTTTGGCATAAGCTAAATTAATTTCATTAAGGGACACCAGTTCATATTGTTCAACATGCTGCAACATTCCCTGTAGGATGAAATCATAATCTAAATGGTACATTAGCACCACACCCCCTCCTTTGTCAGGTTTCATAACCCGGCATTTTTCCTGCTTTAAGTTCTCAATCAACTGGAATTATTCGTTACTGAGGTTCAACGGGCACTTATTTTTCTTGTTTTTACCAGCTGTTCTAATTTCTATCTCTACCATTTCCTCAAATATCTTAAGAGATGGATGTGGGGGGGGGTTAAAGGTGCTAGTTCTAGTGAGATCTAAGTGGGTACTGGGTTGACCCTTAAAAAATATTGAAAGGTTTAGCTGCCTAATGAATAATTTAAAATCTATCAATGTGTTAGTGGTGTCAAAGGGACTAGATGGGACGAAGGTAAAACCTTTTGGAAATAAAGTAAAATGCTCATCTGTGAGCAAGCAATCAGTGAAGTTGAAAATTGTAAAATTATCTTTTCTGAAAATAATTTTCTTGGTAGGGGCCTCATCCATTGTTAATGATAAAACATTAACCAGCGGTTCTATTTCTGTATACGATTCCACCCTTGTTTCTGGTGTCCCATCCCCCTCACTCCCCTGTTGGGAGGGTGCTGAAAATCCTGGTAGGACTGTTTCCTGCCCCTCTCAGCAATTCTTTCACTCCTCCTGGGTAGTTCATTGTCAACCCTAACACCCTTATTGTTACATTCCACCATGTTATCCCCTTCCACAAACACAGTGTCATAGTTGTTTCTCCAACCACCATTTCTATAAGTAGGGTAGGCTAAGCCTTCCTGGTATTCGTGCATGTCCCTGTCGTATACAGAAATAGAACCGCTGGTTAATGTTTTATCATTAACAATGGATGAGGCCCCTACTAAGAAAATTATTTTCAGAAAAGATAATTTTACAATTTTCAACTGAGACTCAGAGACTTCCTTTTATTACCTCAACACAGGCCTCTAGCTATTCCACCTGTGTTAGACATTGTAGATGATGTGTTCTCAGAGTCTAGTCTGACGCCTGACTCCTTACTGCCACCTCCTGTTAAGCCGGACAGTACTACAGGGTCTCTGACTCTCATAAATTCCTTTTCAAAAACCCTACTGCAGACCCAGAAACTATTTCTCAGGGTCCCAAATGGGTGAAGGCTTCCACTGCAAAAAACCCTACCCACTCTGACAGGGATTCTAGGGCACTGGATAGATGGGGTAAAAAGATTTACACATCTGCTACCTTAGCTATAAGGGCCTTAAATGGCCAGTTTCATATACTCAAATATCAGCAATATATCATGACACTGCTTAAACAGAAAATGATGGTAAATTCTGATTGTGCAGAAAACAAAGAAATGCAGGATTTATTGCATGCAGATGAAGAAGTTGGAAAGCATACTTTGCAATGTGGTTTTGATTCTCTGGAGGCCTCCTGCAGGGCCACTGTTACGGGTTCTGTCATTAGGAGGCATGTTTGGTTAAAGGAACAAAATCTGCCTGATCATGTTAAATCAAAATTATTAGATGCTCCATTACAACATGATACCTTGTTTGGTGTTAAGGCAGAAGAGGTGTTAAAGAAGATGGAGGACAAAGCTAAATCTACACAAACGGTCAAGGATTTCTTCCAGGTACAGCCACCTAGATTTAACAGACACTGGCCTACAAAGAATTGGTCCTTTCCTGTTTCAGACAGACCTCAAAAGGGCAGATCCAGACACCCAAGAGGCAGATCACAGCCACAAGGATTCTACAGGTCTAAGCAATGGGGGGCTTCTACCTCCAAAGGTGGAGAAGACAAATCACAACCTTACAGGAAACACTCCCAATGACTTCCCCCTGCCTGCACCAAGTACTTATCTTCTGGCAGTACCCTTAGGGGGAAAACTAGCACTTTTTTCTCAAAATTGGCACATTATAACTCAGGACAAATGGGTTCTAGACATAGTGTCGCAAGGCTACAAGTTTCACTTCCACACCCTGCCAAGGGCAAACGGTTGGCCATACCTGCCAAAAAGTCAATGGACAGAGGCTCAAAAACAAGCTGCAGCTCTCATGGACATGAGAGCTATTCAACAAGTGCCACAGCAAGAGCAGGGACAAGGATTTTACTCAGGACTGTTCTTGGTACCCAGAAAGGACAAAGCATGGAGACCAATACTGGACCTATCTATTCTAAACACTTTCCTGGATATACCAAAATTCAAGATGTTGACCTTACAGCAGCTTCTGCCCGTGCTGGGCAGCAAGGCTTGGCTCGTGACTATAGACCTAAAGGAGGCATACCTGCATGGTCCCAATTAGATAATCATGCAGAAGATACCTCGGGTTCAAGGCTCGCTCAAAGCATTACCAATTCTCTGCACTGCCCTTTGGCTTATCTACTTTGCCCAGGGTCTTCAAAAAGTGCCTGGCACCAGTAATTGCTTACTGCAGACAAAGAGGAATACAAATATATCCTTACTTGGGCAACTGCTTCATACAAGCAGAGAACAAGGACATTCTACTACAGTATCTGATGTTTGTGAAAAGACTTTTAACATGCCTAGGGTAGACAGTCAACAAAAAGAAATCAAAACTAGTACCCTCTCAAGTGATAATATTCCTGGGTGCAAGCTTAAATACAACTGCCCAGATGGCTTATCTCACTCCAGACAAACAAAGGCAACTGACTAGCTATTTCAAGGAAATGGCAACAAAGGTCCAGTTATCTGCAAGAAAAATTCTGCAGGCTTTGGTCTTTATGGCATCCTGCATCTTACTAATTCCATATGCAAGACTGCATATGAGGAAAATTCAATGGTACCTAAAAAGTGTTTGGACACAGCATTGCCACAGCCTGGAAACAATGATTACTCTCATTCCCTGCCTGCAACAGGAGTTTTGATGGTGGGCAAAGGCTTGTCACCAAAACAAGGGACAGCCATTCTCACTACCCCCAGCCAGGCAGAACCTAACAATGGATGCATTGGATTATGCCTGGGGGGCACACATGGCAGAAAGAGGCATTCAGGGCACCTGGTCCACAAATCAAAAGCATCTACATATCAATCAAAAAGAGATGCTAGCTGTTCAAAATGCCCTGACAGCCTTCAAGGACATACTTCATCCGGGACAACTTCTGATAAAGGCGGACAACACCATGGTCATGTGGTATATAAACAAGCAGGGGAGCACACATTCTTACCCCTTTTGCAGACTAGCCATGACCTTGTGGGACACAGCTTTGACTTACCAAGTACATCTGCAGGCGCAATTCCTGCCAGGAAAGGAAAATACTCTGGCAGAGGAACTAAGCAGAAACCTCATGGATCCCCACGTGTGACACCTGGACCCACACGTCTTCAGCATGATAACAAAGAAATGAGGACGCCCGGACATAGATCTATTTGCCTCCCCTCACAACAATCAGCTAAAAAGATTCTGCACAAGGACTTATCACAGACAAGCATGTAAGTGGACGCCTTATCCTTCAACTGGACAAACCTATCAGTATATGCCTTTCCTCCACTGCCTCTCCTTCCCAAGGTACTCTTAAAGGTCAGACTGGAGAAACCAAAAATGATTCTAATTGCCCCAGACTGGCCACACCAGTACTAGTATCCGAGCTTAAGGAACTTGTCCCACTGCCCAGCCTGGACCTTACCTCAAATACCTCAGCAAAACAATCAGATTTTGCACAGCCAACTCAGGACACTAAACCTGGCAGCATGGCGGATAATGTAGCCATACAAACCACACCTCTCAGTAAAGCTGTGATGGATGTCATTTTAGAAGCCAGAAGGCCTAGTACTAGAAAATCCTATGCTGGGAAATGGAAGAGATTTTGTGATTGGAACCAAGCTCAAGGAACTGATACAGCTATCCCAAATATTCCTCAGATTTTGCAATACTTAACTGAGATGCTGGACAAAGGCCTATCCTTTTCCATGCCTCTGCCATTTTGACTCATTACAATGCAGAGCCACCACTTTTTTCTCATCCTTTATTAAGGCAGTACCTCAGAGGAGCCAAAAACTTAAGACCTCCAAGGAGAACACCAGTACCTGCATGGGACCTCAATTATGTCTTGGAAAAACTCACCTTACCTCCTTTTGAGCCAGCTGCTACTGCGGATATAAAGTTCTTATCTTGGAAAACAGCTCTGCTCCTAGCAATAACTTTTGCAATGAGTTTCAGAGCTACAGGCTCTCATGGCTGTGGAACCCTTTATCTTTTTTTACCCAGACAAGGTCTCTCTGTGCCTAAGGTGGTATCCAGTGTAGCCCTTAACCAAACTATTAATTTGCCAACTTTTTATCCAAATCCGCAGAACAAGGGGGAGAAAATTCTGCATTCATTGGACGTACACAGACAACTTAGATTCTACTTGGGCAAACTAAAGTTTTCAGAAAAACAGAACAATTACTAGTGGCATATGCTGCACCATTACAAGGAAAGGCTATCTCCAAGCAGATTATTTGAAAGTGGATAGGTCACTGCATTTGTTTCTGCTACCCACAGCATGGCAAACCAGTGCCTAAGGGCATTAGGCCACATTCAACCAGAGCTGCAGCCACTTCTGCAGCCTTTCTCAGGGGAGTGTCAACCAAAGACATTTTAGAGGCTGCTACTTGGAGTTCAGTGTATATCTTTACAAAACATTACAATCTGCCTCTTTACTCTAAATCCAGGGCAGGCTTTGTCACTGCAGTTCTGCAGGGCCTCATAGCTGCTCCTAATGCTGTTTAGCTCCAGCCCCCCAACCACAGCTTTGGGACTCAACCCAAATGTAATGACTGCAACAGTGAAACACGAAGAACATAGTACAGTTGTGTACACTTAACCATAAATGTAGATGTTACAGTGTATTCACTGTTGCAGTCCAGGTTACCCACCTGCCACCCCCCTTATTTTTGGTGGATCTTATCTTTACTTCTCTAATATACACAACCTAGGTGGTGTATTTGCTTATAGATGAAGGTAAAAGCTTATTTTGGTGCATGTATGTTTTATTTACATATTTTTTTACCTACCAATTTTGGGGGCACCTGACATCTGGGGCAAGAAAAACTGAAGAAAATGGCGTCGGCTGCATCTTTCATACCCCTGATGACCTGACGTCAGGGAAGAGGCGACAGCAACTGACGCAGGACCCAAGACTTTGGAATTCAGGACGACTGAGGGCAACCTGCCAGCAGGATAACCCAAATGTAATGACTGCAATAATGAATACACTCGAACATCTACATTTATGGTAAGAGTACACAACTGTACTTTTCTGCTCTCACCACATAGCTTGTGTTTCTGCTCTCACCACATAGCTTGTGTTTCTGCTCTGAACATAGCTTGTGTTTCTGCTCTCACCACATAGCTTGTGTTTCTGCTCTGAACACACAGCTTGTGTTTCTGCTCTGACCACATAGCTTGTGTTTCTGCTCTGACCACATAGCTTGTGTTTTTGCTCTCACCACATAGCTTGTGTTTCTGCTCTGAACACATAGCTTGTGTTTCTGCTCTGACCACCACATAGTTTGTGTTTCTGGTCTGAACACACAGCTTGTGTTTCTGCTCTCACCACATAGCTTGTGCTTCTGCTCTGAACACATAGCTTGTGTTTCTGCTCTGAACACATAGCTTGTGTTTCTGCTGTGACCACCACATAGTTTGTGTTTCTGCTCTGAACACACAGCTTGTGTTTCTGCTCTCACCACATAGCTTGTGCTTCTGTTCTGAACACATAGCTTGTGTTTCTGCTCTGACCACATAACTTGGGTTTCTGCTCTGAACACATAGCTTGTGTTTCTGCTCTGAACACACAGCTTGTGTTTCTGTTCTCACCACATAGCTTGTGTTTCTGCTCTCATCACATAGCTTGTGTTTCTGCTCCCACCACATAGCTTGTGTTTCTGCTCTGAACACATAGCTTGTGTTTCTGCTCCCACCACGTAGCTTGTGTTTCTGCTCTGACCACATAGCTTGTGTTTCTGCTCTGAACACATAGCTTGTGTTTCTGCTCTCACCACATAGCTTGTGTTTCTGCTCTGACCACATAGCTTGTGTTTCTGCTCTCACCACATAGCTTGTGTTTCTGCTCCCACCACATAGCTTGTGTTTCTGCTCCCTCCACATAGCTTGTGTTTCTGCTCTCACCACATAGCTTGTGTTTCTGCTCTCACCACGTAGCTCGTGTTTCTGCTCTCACCACATAGCTTGTGTTTCTGCTCTCACCACACAGCTTGTGTTTCTGCTCTGAACACATAGCTTGTGTTTCTGCTCTCACCACACAGCTTGAGTTTCTGCTCTGAACACATAGCTTGTGTTTCTGTTCTCACCACATAGCTTGTGTTTCTGCTCTCACCACACAGCTTGTGTTTCTGCTCTGAACACATAGCTTGTGTTTCTGCTCTCACCACATAGCTTGTGTTTCTGCTCTCACCACATAGCTTGTGTTTCTGTTCTCACCACATAGCTTGTGTTTCTGCTCTGAACACATAGCTTGTGTTTCTGCTCTCACCACATAGCTTGTGTTTCTGCTCTCACCACATAGCTTGTGTTTCTGCTCTCACCACATAGCGTGTGTTTCTGCTCCCACCACATAGCTTGTGTTTCTGCTCTCACCACATAGCGTGTGTTTCTGCTCCCACCACATAGCTTGTGTTTCTGCTCTGAACACATAGCTTGTGTTTCTGCTCTCACCACATAGCTTGTGTTTCTGCTCTGAACACATAGCTTGTGTTTCTGCTCTCACCACATAGCTTGTGTTTCTGCTCTCACCACACAGCTTGTGTTTCTGCTCTGAACACATAGCTTGTGTTTCTGCTCTCACCACATAGCTTGTGTTTCTGCTCTCACCACATAGCTTGTGTTTCTGTTCTCACCACATAGCTTGTGTTTCTGCTCTCACCACATAGCTTGTGTTTCTGCTCTCACCATATAGCTTGTGTTTCTGCTCTCACCACATAGCGTGTGTTTCTGCTCCCACCACATAGCTTGTGTTTCTGCTCTGAACACATAGCTTGTGTTTCTGCTCTCACCATATAGCTTGTGTTTCTGCTCTGAACACACAGCTTGTGTTTCTGCTCCCACCACATAGCTTGTGTTTCTGCTCTCACCACATAGCTTGTGTTTCTGCTCTCACCACGTAGCTCGTGTTTCTGCTCTCACCACATAGCTTGTGTTTCTGCTCTCACCACACAGCTTGTATTTCTGCTCTGAACACATAGCTTGTGTTTCTGCTCTCACCACACAGCTTGTGTTTCTGCTCTGAACACATAGCTTGTGTTTCTGCTCCCACCACATAGCTTGTGTTTCTGCTCTCACCACATAGCTTGTGTTTCTGCTCTCACCACGTAGCTCGTGTTTCTGCTCTCACCACATAGCTTGTGTTTCTGCTCTCACCACACAGCTTGTATTTCTGCTCTGAACACATAGCTTGTGTTTCTGCTCTCACCACACAGCTTGTGTTTCTGCTCTGAACACATAGCTTGTGTTTCTGCTCTCACCACACAGCTTGTGTTTCTGCTCTGAACACATAGCTTGTGTTTCTGCTCTCACCACATAGCTTGTGTTTCTGCTCTCACCATATAGCTTGTGTTTCTATTCTCACCACATAGCTTGTGTTTCTGCTCTGAACACATAGCTTGTGTTTCTGCTCTCACCACATAGCTTGTGTTTCTGCTCTCACCACATAGCTTGTGTTTCTGCTCTCACCACATAGCGTGTGTTTCTGCTCCCACCACATAGCTTGTGTTTCTTCTCTGAACACATAGCTTGTGTTTCTGCTCTCACCACATAGCTTGTGTTTCTGCTCTGAAGACATAGCTTGTGCTTCTGCTCTCACCACATAGCTTGTGTTTCTGATCTCACCACACAGCTTGTGTTTCTGCTCTGAACATATAGCTTGTGTTTCTGCTCTCACCACATAGCTTGTGTTTCTGCTCTCACCACATAGCTTGTGTTTCTGCTCTGAACACATAGCTTGTGTTTCTGCTCTCACCACATAGCTTGTGTTTCTGCTCTCACCACATAGCATGTGTTTCTGCTCTCACCACATAGCGTGTGTTTCTGCTCCCACCACATAGCTTGTGTTTCTGCTCTCACCACATAGCTTGTATTTCTGCTCTCACCACATAGCTTGTGTTTCTGCTCTGAACACATAGCTTGTGTTTCTGCTCTCACCACACAGCTTGTGTTTCTGCTCTCACCACATAGCGTGTGTTTCTGCTCCCACCACACAGCTTGTGTTTCTGCTCTGAACACATAGCTTGTGTTTCTGCTCTCACCACATAGCTTGTGTTTCTGCTCTGAACACACAGCTTGTGTTTCTGCTCTCACCACACAGCTTGTGTTTCTGCTCTCACCACATAACTTGTGTTTCTGCTCTCACCACATTGCTTGTGTTTCTGCTCCCACCATATAGCTTGTGTTTCTGCTCTCACCACATAGCTTGTGTTTCTGCTCTCACCACATAGCTTGTGTTTCTGCTCTGAACACATAGCTTGTGTTTCTGCTCTCACCACATAGCTTGTGTTTCTGCTCTCACCACACAGCTTGTGTTTCTGCTCTGAACACATATCTTGTGTTTCTGCTCTCACCACATAGCTTGTGTTTCTGCTCTCACCACATAACTTGTGTTTCTGTTCTCACCACATAGCTTGTGTTTCTGCTCTGAACACATAGCTTGTGTTTCTGCTCTCACCACATAGCTTGTGTTTCTGCTCTCACCACATAGCTTGTGTTTCTGCTCTCACCACATAGCGTGTGTTTCTGCTCCCACCACATAGCTTGTGTTTCTGCTCTGAACACATAGCTTGTGTTTCTGCTCTCACCACATAGCTTGTGTTTCTGCTCTGAACACATAGCTTGTGTTTCTGCTCTCACCACACAGCTTGTGTTTCTGCTCTCACCACATAGCGTGTGTTTCTGCTCCCACCACACAGCTTGTGTTTCTGCTCTGAACACATAGCTTGTGTTTCTGCTCTCACCACATTGCTTGTGTTTCTGCTCCCACCATATAGCTTGTGTTTCTGCTCTCACCACATAGCTTGTGTTTCTGCTCTCACCACATAGCTTGTGTTTCTGCTCTCACCACACAGCTTGTGTTTCTGCTCTGAACACATAGCTTGTGTTTCTGCTCTCACCACATAGCTTGTGTTTCTGCTCTCACCATATAGCTTGTGTTTCTGTTCTCACCACATAGCTTGTGTTTCTGCTCTGAACACATAGCTTGTGTTTCTGCTCTCACCACATAGCTTGTGTTTCTGCTCTCACCACATAGCTTGTGTTTCTGCTCTCACCACATAGCGTGTGTTTCTGCTCCCACCACATAGCTTGTGTTTCTTCTCTGAACACATAGCTTGTGTTTCTGCTCTCACCACATAGCTTGTGTTTCTGCTCTGAAGACATAGCTTGTGTTTCTGCTCTCACCACATAGCTTGTGTTTCTGATCTCACCACACAGCTTGTGTTTCTGCTCTGAACATATAGCTTGTGTTTCTGCTCTCACCACATAGCTTGTGTTTCTGCTCTCACCACATAGCTTGTGTTTCTGCTCTGAACACATAGCTTGTGTTTCTGCTCTCACCACATAGCTTGTGTTTCTGCTCTCACCACATAGCGTGTGTTTCTGCTCTCACCACATAGCGTGTGTTTCTGCTCCCACCACATAGCTTGTGTTTCTGCTCTCACCACATAGCTTGTATTTCTGCTCTCACCACATAGCTTGTGTTTCTGCTCTGAACACATAGCTTGTGTTTCTGCTCTCACCACACAGCTTGTGTTTCTGCTCTCACCACATAGCGTGTGTTTCTGCTCCCACCACACAGCTTGTGTTTCTGCTCTGAACACATAGCTTGTGTTTCTGCTCTCACCACATAGCTTGTGTTTCTGCTCTGAACACACAGCTTGTGTTTCTGCTCTCACCACACAGCTTGTGTTTCTGCTCTCACCACATAACTTGTGTTTCTGCTCTCACCACATTGCTTGTGTTTCTGCTCCCACCATATAGCTTGTGTTTCTGCTCTCACCACATAGCTTGTGTTTCTGCTCTCACCACATAGCTTGTGTTTCTGCTCTGAACACATAGCTTGTGTTTCTGCTCTCACCACATAGCTTGTGTTTCTGCTCTCACCACACAGCTTGTGTTTCTGCTCTGAACACATATCTTGTGTTTCTGCTCTCACCACATAGCTTGTGTTTCTGCTCTCACCACATAACTTGTGTTTCTGTTCTCACCACATAGCTTGTGTTTCTGCTCTGAACACATAGCTTGTGTTTCTGCTCTCACCACATAGCTTGTGTTTCTGCTCTCACCACATAGCTTGTGTTTCTGCTCTCACCACATAGCGTGTGTTTCTGCTCCCACCACATAGCTTGTGTTTCTGCTCTGAACACATAGCTTGTGTTTCTGCTCTCACCACATAGCTTGTGTTTCTGCTCTGAACACATAGCTTGTGTTTCTGCTCTCACCACATAGCGTGTGTTTCTGCTCCCACCACATAGCTTGTGTTTCTGCTCTGAACACATAGCTTGTGTTTCTGCTCTCACCACATAGCTTGTGTTTCTGCTCTGAACACATAGCTTGTGTTTCTGCTCTCACCACACAGCTTGTGTTTCTGCTCTGAACACATAGCTTGTGTTTCTGCTCTCACCACATAGCTTGTGTTTCTGCTCTGAACACACAGCTTGTGTTTCTGCTCTCACCACACAGCTTGTGTTTCTGCTCTCACCACATAGCTTGTGTTTCTGCTCTCACCACATAGCTTGTGTTTCTGCTCTCACCACACAGCTTGTGTTTCTGCTCTCACCACATAGCTTGTGTTTTCCCTCTTGTTCTACCCTTGCTCTACTCTGATGTAATAACTCAGCGGTTAACCTGTCAAATACAACTTATCTAAGACTGAGTCATCATATGCTGATGTACCTCCCATCCTCTTAGTGCAAGGAATCTAGACAAACCTAAAAATAATATGGCAGGGGAACAAAGCCCCAAATATGTGGCAGTTTCTAAATATTGCTTTTATAAACCTAGAAAGTTGGTAGAATAATTTGTCCTGTATTGTTATGCATTTTCTGAAAGCTAGGAAATTTATATCTCAATCATCCTTCATTTATTTTATTTATTTATTTATTTATTTATTTATTTATTTATTTATTGCCATTTGTTAACCTGGTTAGTCCAGCTGGG
This sequence comes from Protopterus annectens, assembly GCF_019279795.1. Lineage (NCBI taxonomy): Eukaryota > Metazoa > Chordata > Ceratodontiformes > Protopteridae > Protopterus > Protopterus annectens. The sequence continues at coordinate 25,301,545 of NC_056749.1, forward strand.
CTTGTGGCCCATTTTCAGTAGAGACCCGAGGAGAAAAGCACCAAGAAACAATGCAGTTTACAGTAAAATGACACTATATACATTCATAGTATGTTAAGAAATTGGTAATACAATAATAGTAGAAATTCAAGCAGCAAAATGCACACTTGTAGTTGTATCTATCCTACATTTACAGACTAGAGATTTATTTACATATTTACAACAAGAGTTTGGTCAATTAAAATGAGAGTAAAGTAGAGAAGTATCTGCTGGTAGAGGGAATATATTGTTGAGAGTGGGGTTACAGACATGGTTCCCAAGCAGAAGACAGGAGTTAGGTTGGGGCTTGACAAGGTCAGATTTTTGATATTAAGAAGATGATGTTTGAGTTTTTCTTTAAAGTGAGATGGGTGAATGGTGGAACATATGTCTCTAGGAAGTTTGTTCCAAGTCTGGGTAATGGAGTGTTTATATAAGAGTTTGCCTACTGCTTTTTTAGGATGGTAGGTGTGTAGTAGTTGCTGATTGGAAGTGCGGAGAGTGTGAGAAGGTGTGTAGATAGAGATGAAGGAAGAGACAGCGGGGCAAGATGAAGGTTTGTAGAGAATGAAGTGTAATATTTAAAGTCGTGATAGCAACAATAAATTGGGGAATTCAAGCCAGTGGAGGGATTAAAGGGCTAGGCAGTGATGTGTATTGTAAGTAGGGTTTGTGATGAATCTGGCTATCTTGTGGTAAGTTTGTTCATTTAGTGACTTTAGTCCTCAGTGATTTGTCAGCAATCTGCCAGAAAACCATAATTTATGAGGAACATATCAAAAATATGCTCCACACATCTGGACATTTGAGAGGTATGTCAGCTGGTGATCCTCCACTCTAGTAATGTACCTACTGGCTGTCAAAATTTTAAAAGATGCCAGGGCTCTGATTAAAAGTGATGGTGCATTGTGTTTGCCAACAGAAGTGTACAAGTATCTCTATCCTTTCCACTAAATACAACGTATATCTTTGCACCTATCCATATCAATGTTATATACAGAAATCTAATGGATTTTGCATTCACACAGCTGATAAAAAAATAAATCTTCTTTATAGCTTTGTAGAGGGTGAAAAATTCACTAAACTGTCATTGGTCACCCATGTGGATAATAAGTAGATCTGTATAACAACCATAACAAACAACAGTCTGAAAGGAGAAGAAAATACATACATTTGTTTTCAAAATAGCCCATGAATAAATTGGCATAATTGTCTGCAGTGTACTCCCATTGCTGTCCCTACTTGCTGTACATAAATCTAATCGTTAAAAAAAAAAAGAAATTGATTCAAATTAAAACAAACACCAGGACCATCTCCCAAAAATACACTTACCTCAATGATGCCCCAAACGTATGTTTAATTGAAGTATAAAGGGGCTTTACATCCAATGATGTAGTCTAATATCCTTTCTACTAAATGTGTTGTATGTTCCTAATGAAGCCATCCATCCATATCTCCTTTTCCCATTTTGCACATGGGATTGGAGTGTCACTTCTGCAATGGCAATCATCCAGAGCCAAGTTTTACACTGCCAGGTGGCTTGACCTGTCACGGTGGTCCTTCCACACCACTCACTCACATGCACACTCACACCTATAGCCAATTATAATGTCAAATCTACCTACTGCATGTCTTTGGAATGTGGGAGGAAACCAGAGCAATCAGAGGAAACTCACATGAACACAGGGAGGACATGCAGACTCCACAAAAAAGCACCCTAACCGAAAATCGAACCAGGAAACCTCTTGCTGGGAGGTGACAGTGCTATCCGCTCTGCCAGTGTACTGGCCTGTGCTCTTAGTGAATGATGCTAAATAAATCATTTGAGGTTTCAACACTGTTTTTAAACATATAACCATTGCATGCAGACATAGTAGGACTTCTTGGGAGCATAGAGGTGCTCTTATACACTTTAGGGATAGTGTAAAAGTATAGGTCATCTTAATTCTTCATGTATAACCACTGGGCATCTTTAGCCATCAAAAAAGAAAAAAAATAGCGTTTCCCTTCATAAAATGCTAATAGTTTAAATGTCCCCCTTTATAGGTGAACAGGGCAGCAAAAACTACTTAGAAATATTTAACCAATCCATACACATTTTGTATACTGTGCTTTATGCAATATTGTCACAATATTGCCCTTCTTATCAGCCCCATGAATTATAGACTGCTGCTTAATTTCCTTAAATTGCCTGTATTGTCTGCCATTGGGCAAAAGTCAGATTACAACCAGCACATGATTATTTCTTCAGGAAGTTGCCACGGATTCTTTAGCTTCTTTCAAAACCTCCTGGTCAAACACTTTAATGGAGGGAATTATTTGGGCAAAATAAAACTGCACTTTATGTTCAAATCTGGAGCCAGAATGTGCGCATATAACGCAGTTATAGATATTTAAATTTGATTTATCAGTATCAGTTAAGTCATTATCTTCATTAGTAGGGTGTTCCTAGAATTCTTAGAATTGTTTTCCTTTTTAGCTTTTACTTGGGATAATCTCTAAGATGCTACTTTCTACACATTCTAAATACATCTGATATGATGTCAGAAACTGTATGTATTTATTCTGGAACAAATTCAGACAGTACAGAACCAAAATATTCATTTGGTCATAGAATTGTTAACTACAGTTAAATGCAAACTTTTATTCAGTCCACACATTTTTTGTTGGAGGATTTGGAGTTGCAGTCCCCTGCCCCAGAAGTGCCACTTTTAAAACATCTCTAATCCAGTTTATACCTTCTTGTTGCAGTTTATCCTAACACTTATTTCAGTGGCAAAATTATTGTTCAGCTTTGCCTCTACTTACATTCCTTTCAGTGTTGCTAGAATAAAAAGAAACACTAAGGGCACCAACTGAAGAATGTAAAGACGTCTTCCTCACACTGGGGGTTGCTGGGAACTGTCCTTCTTCTGTTAGTTGACTTTCCTCCTTTTTAATTTGTTTTGGGTTTCTTATACTATGACAGGACTGGACCCCATTCCTAAGTCAGGATACAGTTAGAGTTCATGGAATTGGATGGCAGTGGTGCAGCAGTAGCATTGTCCCCTTACAGCAAGAGGTTCTCCGGTTCGATTCTTGGCTGGGGGTGCCTTCAGTGCGGAGTCTGCATGTCCTCCTTGCATTTGTGTGGGTTTTCTCCCGGTACTCCGGTTTCCTCCCATGTTTCAAGGCATACTTCTGGATCATTTCTCCCCTGAAAATTGGCTTCATTCCAAGTCGGACTTTCCTGGTTAACAAATGTTAAATAAATTTAAAAAATTAATATAGTTTCAGTCTTTGTTAGCCAAAAGTACCCTTCATAGCAGCCACAATGTACCCAGAACTGACTCCATCTGTAATTCATGTGGGGTTACATGTATCGGTAGCATACCTAAGTATGACTGGAATGGGGTTACATGTATTGGTAGCATACCTAGGTATGACTGGAACGGGGTTACATGTATTGGTAGCATACCTAAGTATGACTGGAATGGGGTTACATGTATTGGTAACATACCTAAGTATGACTGGAATAGGGTTACATGTATTGGTAGCATACCCAAGTATGACTGGAATGGGGCTACATGTATTGGTAGCATACCTAAGTATGACTGGAATGGGGTTACATGTATTGGTAGCATACCAAAGTATGACTGGAATGGGGTTACATGTATTGGTAGCATACCTAAGTATGACTGGAATGGGGTTACATGTATTGGTAGCATACCTAAGTATGACTGGAATGGGGTTACATGTATTGGTAGCATACCTAAGTACGACTGGAATGGGGTTACATGTATTGGTAGCATACCTAAGTATGACTGGAATGGGGTTACATGTATTGGTAGCATACCTAAGTGCGACTGGAATGGGGTTACATGTACTGGTAGCATATCTAAGTATGACTGGAATGGGGTTACATGTATTGGTAGCATACCTAAGTATGACTGGAATGGGGTTACATGTATTGGTAGCATACCTAAGTATGACTGGAATGGGGTTACATGTATTGGTAGCATACCTAAGTATGACTGGAATGGGGTTACATGTATTGGTAGCATACCTAAGTATGACTGGAATGGGGTTACATGTATTGGTAGCATACCTAAGTATGACTGGAAATTATTTTCAGTAGCTCTTACTATTTTTGGAACTGTATTGGTATCCTTCTTCCACAGTGCTGTTATTTCTGCCTGCAAATTCTGTTATTTTCTAACTTTACTTCTCCCTCTGTACATAAGACACTGTAGTCACTGGGTGTAGCAATTTCAGTGATCAGTTCTACCTGTTGTCTTTTTTCATGGACTACTATATCTGTTTTTTTGCTTCTGTTTTTGAATTGTTGCTATACAGAGTCACATAAGAACCCATTTAGAGAAAACATCTTAATTCATCGTTGATTTGTTGACAACTTATTTTTAATATGGAAAGGCAACAAGGCCATATCTGATTTATTTTTTGAGTTTATATCAAACACATATGTTACCACTCAGCATTATTTGAAAAGCTGTGTGAAATAGACATCAGGGTAGCATATAAAGGGGTTTCAAAACCTAAAGTTATGAATTTAACTAATGATGAACAAGATGTGTAATTGGAACTTACCAACAGTATTGCAATTAGGATTATGAAACCTGATAGTGGGAGGGGTGTTGATCATGGGTCAGCACTCATACACCTCCAAATGTTTGAAGTTTTACATAACAGTGATTATTTTGTTACAGCATCATTGAATGAAGTAAACTTAGTTGTCACAGGATAGATTTATTACTGAAATAATTATTTTTGGAATACCAGTTTAGTTCTGGAGAGATAAGTTATTTAAAAGTGCAAAAACTGTTAATTCCTTCACTATCTGGGATCCAGAAGGTACATAAGTCTGACATAGATCCACCTTTGAGACCAATTGTGGTGATAAGGGTTCTAAAACAGAACCCCTAGCCAAATTTAAAGATCACCACCTCGAAATTTTAAATGACAAAGAATATATGTACTAAAAGGTTTGTAACATTTGCTAAAGTACTTAGCCAAGTGTGATTACAAGAAGAACATAATTTTCCTTAGCAATGATGTGAAGGATTTATTTAGGTCTGTCACTCACGAAGAAGGTATAGGCTTCTTTATGGAAGCCTTAGCTTTAGGCTCTAGACTTTCCCAAGACTATGTTTTATAACACTTGTTGTTGTTGTGTCTTTCGGCTTTTCCCGGTCAGGGGTCGCCACAGCGGAACTCCAGTCCGCTAATGATTGGCAGTAGATTTTTTACGTGCCGAGTTGCCGGCCCTGACGCACAATACGCCCATTCATGCATGTCTCCACACAGAAGATGCTCTAGCTGAGAATCGAATGGGACAACGTCTTACTGTGAGGCAACAACGCTACCGCAGCACCACCACCACTGCAGTTGTGTTTTCACTAATGGAGTTAATTTTGAAAAATAATTTTGTTTGGTTTCAGGGGAAATATTTTAAACAAATAAAATGAAGGGAATGAGACATTGTCAGCCCTGCCCCACTTTTTGCAAGCATTGTGTTGTGGTTATGGGAAACAAAATTTGTGTTTGAATCAACATATCAGAAGTCTATTTACAAATATTTGCTGTATTTGGATGATGTCCTCATTTTATGGAACAATGATACAGAAATACTTGAGATTATTGACTGTATCAATACCACTACCAACCTTTTTTCTTTTACTTTCAATGTGCACACTGAAAGTTATAATTATTTGGATTTATATTTGTATAAAAATAAAGAAAATAAGTGCTAGAATCATCCATTTACAGCAAACCAACGCATTCCAATAGTTTGTTTTACATTTTGAGAACACTCACCCATATTGGCAGAAGAAGAACTTTCTACCCCACAGTCAGAATCAAGTCACACCACAACAAGAACAAATAAGACTCTGTCATTGCCCATGCTGGAGTGAATGACTTGAGACGTACCTCCCTGGACTACATGAAAAGAGACATGGAAGAGCTCTCGGATCATGTGGCCCAGGCAGGTATGACCCTAGCCCTGAGTAGCATCCTGCCTTTGCCCAGAATGATACCACAGTATAAGGACACAATGATTGACTTCAACAACTGGTTAAGCTTCTGGTGTCATTCAAAGGGGATCCAGTATCTGTCTGCCTGAGAATACATGATCTACAAACCACGATGCTTTGCCAGAGATGGTCTGCACCTGTCACCCCTGGGATTCAGGTTACTGGCTAAAGCTCTTGCCACCCCTATAGTGCCTTTCTGAGGCAAGGTTCAAAGGATAAAACCACCACCATAACAGATACAAGCATGCAAAATCTGAAGGTAATGCTACTCAATTCTAGAAGTCTAAACCTCAAAAATGCCCTCTCTTGAGGTACTCCTAAAAATGGAGAACATCGATATCTGTGCAGTAACTGAGATCTGGTTCAAGGCTCCGGAAAGCACCCCTGCAATATCAGGCTACAACTCTTACCACACTTTTCAGCCACAAAACCAAGACCGAAACACTAAAGGTGGAGGAGTGTCCATATTCACCAAGGATAATCACACCTCCAGGCTAGTTGCCCAACACAATGCATCTGAAATTCTCCAGGTGCAACTAACATTAGGTAAGACTGCAATCCAAATTGTAGCTTGCTACAGATCCCCCACCATACCCCAAGATTCTCATTACACCTTTCTAAACATACTGGAAAATATTAAGATACAACCAAACACCCTAATACTGGGGGATTTCAACTATCCTGCCATTAACTGGGAAAACTACTTGGGTACCAACTCCTTTTCCCAACGGTTCTTGGAATTCATAAATTCCAACACCCTGGATCAACTAATCCATTGTCCCACCAGGGGCTCCAATATCCTAGACCTGGTCATTACCAACATGGGAGATAGATGCTCCACACCAGTGGTCACCCCCTCATTGGTCAGGTCTGACCATAAGCAAATAACCCTTGACATCCACATCCCACCCCCACCCCCCAGTAAGGAAAACTCCTTAAAAAACTTCTCCAAAGCCAACTTCATGCTACTGAAGTCAGAAGTGACAAACTTCATGACACCCATGCAGATGGGAACTGAAAGTTCGACTGCAGAATCCTACACTAAGGCACTGTACAAGCACATCCACTCGTGCATGAATCGTGCCATTCCAAATAGAACCAAGATGCTCTCCTCCAAAAAAAGGACGCCAATCTGGTGGTCCCCTGCTATAAACAAACTATACAACAGAAGGAAGAAACTGTTGCAGAAAAGAGGAAAATCCCAGGATGCAAAAACCTCCCTCACCAGCCTCAGTAAGAAGCTGAGATCCCTCATAAAATCCTCCAAAGGTAGTTACGAAAATAAAATTGCCAAAGATTCCAAAGACAACCACAAGTCATTCTATAGTTATGTCAAGAATCTAAATGGTAATGCTCAGATCTGCTCTGAGCTACAACAGAATGGCATTAAATATATTGATCCCAAGGATATTGCCAATATCCTGGCAGATCGATTTAGTGCAAACTTCACCCCCCTCTCACCCCCTAAAGGGCCCGTCTCAATACCAGAAGTAAGCCAAATTCCGGTAATCATGGCCACACAGGTAGAAACCGCACTCTCCAAAGCTAAGAATACAGCATCCATGGGAGCAGATGACATCCCAGCCTGTGTACTACATGAACTACAAAATGAACTGGCACCTCACCTAAGTGTCATGTTTAATCATAGCCTCACCTCAGGCTTTGTGCCCACTGAGTGGCACATAGCTACAGTTATCCCACTCCACAAGGGGGATCTGCCTTGGATCCGGTGAACTACTGTCCCATCAGTCTGACCAGCCTGATCTGCAAGGGCATGGAACACATTATCATGGAACTTATAAATAAAGACATTGGCAACCTTCAAACACTGGACCCCACCCAGTTTGGGTTCGTGAAGGGCCGATCTTGTCTCCTGAATCTGATTGACTTCTTCAAATCAGTCTCCAGAGCTGTGGACGAGGGTAAGGCGGTCCACACAGCCTATCTGGACCTTGCCAAGGCCTTCAACACCATCCCCCACTCTGGAATCATAGATAAACTTACTAAGCTGGGCATAAATCCCTACATCACTCGATGGGTTGCCAACAGATGACTGCAAACTGGGAGCCATTATTGAATCCCCAAATTATGTGGATGTTCTACAAAAGAGCCTTACAGAAACAGATGCCTGGTGCCAGAGCCATGGGCTCAAGCTTAATGCCAAGAAATGTATAGTTATCCCCTTTGGAAATAAACATGTACCTATGAATTACCACATAGGTGGCAGTACACTAAACATCAAAAGTATGATGAGAGACTTAGGGACACAGGTGGACAGTGGTCTCTCTTTCGATAACCACATCGCCACAACAGTCAGGAAATCCTTCTATGTGGCACACCTCATCACTAAGGGCTTTTCATCCAGAAAAAAGGAGGTCATTGTCCCACTGTACTCATCCCTCATTAGACCCATTATAGAGTATAATGCCCCGTTTGGTATGTACCTCACAAGACAACAGCTGGAAAGGCCACAGAAATACCTCACTAAAAGAATCACACGCCTAAAGCAAATGCTATATACTGACCGTCTAAAAAAACTCCAGCTATACTCTGTGGCATATCGTCTACTCAGAGGCGATCTCTGCTTAACATACAAGGCCATGTCAAACCCTGAGCTGTTGGACATGCTCCACTTAAAAAAATCCCAATCCCTCAGAGCCACATGCTCCAGGGATCTAAACCTTGTCATCACAATGAACAAAACATGCTGGAGGGATAGGTTCCTGACTCAGAGACTCCCCATACTCTGGAATAGACTGCCCATACGTGTTAAGCAGAGCACCTCCTTGGCCCTCTTCAAAAGGAACCTTGATGATTGGATGGGAGAAAGGAAATTCACCCCGGGGATCATGTCAGTCGCCCTGCTAGACAGGGGTCCAGAGAAGTAAATATTGTGGGAAGAAATATCTTGGGAATTTTTATGGCTAGGCTTGTATAGGCCCTAGGCTGATAGCCTAGTACCAACCTATGAACCTATAAAAGGCCAGGTGATTAGGCTGTCAGGATTGACTTCTGATGATAGATGTTTGCACACAGAGCTTTCCAGTTTGAAAAGCATGTTTACTGAGAGGAAATATCCCCTACACATGTTGGACGAACATGAAACTTTAATTTGAAATGGTAATTATATTATTTAGCCCATTATTAAAACATCCAGACCTGCAAACAAAAACTACCAAGAAAGACCATGGTATGAATACCAGTTGTGTATTAACATACAACCAGTATTCCCCGACAGTCAGACAAATAATTAAAAAAACTGGAGAGGGGTGTTAGGGGCATTTAAATTGACAGACAAATTGGGTTAAACACCTAAGATAGTATTTTGTAGGGGTAGAAACATCAAAAAGATATTTGAAAAGAATAAAAATCTAGGTATAGAAAAAGGCCATCATGGAAGAATGAGGAAGTGTGGAGCATACAAGGAACGTTGGAGAATGCAAGGAACGTCGATACATTTGTGAGGCTACCAATATGGCTATCGGGGACTACAACAAAGTTCTTTCAGTACATGGCTTATTTCACTGCAATACAAAAGGAGTAATATATGTGGCGTTTTGCTTTTCATGCAGTGCTTTCTATATAGGAAAGATTGAGAATCAACTTAGAAAACGTATTTACCAACACGTAAGGAAAAAAGACAGCTCTAACTCCCTTTTCAGACATTCTAACATCTGTCCCAGTTTTAAGAAGTTTGTTTTTTATATCTTGGAGAATGTCGAGATGAAGGATGGGGGCAGCAACTGGTCATCTTTTTCAGAGTATAGACAGACATTTTGGCAAGTTCTGTTAAATGCTTCACAAACCCCATGGATCAACAATAGAATATCCATTAGTAGTTTACTTGCATTAAAAACAAATGGAATTTAATACAAATAGCCAGTTCCTGAGTTGCACTAGTTTTAATGGCTTTGAGTTTCACATGTTTATAGTTATAATTTTGTAGTTTATATATAAAACGTTTAGAATTAATTTTATAAATGAAATTTATAAATTATTTATAACATTTTACTGTTTTAACTTGTAGGTTTGATGTATGTGGAAATTAAGTATTTTGGGGAAAAGGAAATTTGTCTTTAAATGATGACTTTTGAATGCTGAGGTTTTTTTAATTAACCTCTAATTCTGATTGGTTCTTGTCAGTGATATAAGAGGGAAGTTAAAACTGTGATTTTATCTGATGAAGTTCCATTAAGGCTAATAAAGGAACAAAAACACATCCAAATTCAAGTGTTAGTGGTGTACTTCCTAAAGCTAGATCATAGATTAATAGGTATTTACTAGGCTAATGACCACAAGGGCCTCTTTAAGCCAAGCCATGCATCCCAAATCTCTGACAAGTTCTGATACCCTTAAAGTGCAAGCAGGGGCCTGGGAGATTAACCATTTACAGGTTGCTTGTGTCCATGAGACATAGGTTTCAAACCAGGGATGAATTTCATGTTCCCCTTCCAATTGTCCAAGTTCCACTTGAAATGGATTAGGGAGGAACTCTGCTTCACGTGGATGGGGGAGCCTGTGGTAATGTCTGGGATACATACCTGTCTCTCCAGCAGGTCCTATTTATATCACAGGCAAGGTTTAAGTCTTTAGAATGGGTAATTCTGATGCTGTTTGTTTTGTGGATATGCAGGAGGTCAAGCAGATTGGGGTCTGGCAATGCCCTGTATGCCAGGCATAGATATCCCCTCAAAAGCCTGTAGGAGACAGAACACAGGGATAGGGCCTTGGGGTGGTCTGCATAGGACATTTTACTTACACTGTGCATTCTTTTAGTGAGGAACCTGTCTGGACATTCAAAATGCTGGATATGCCTAGTTAGGTGCATGCCAAAGGGGCATTGTACTCAGTGACAGATCTGATGAATGCCAAATACAGTGGAAAAATGACTTTTGTGGACTTGGATGCCATACCTTTGTTTATAAGTTGTGCAGCTTATAATGATTTCCTCACTACTGTAGACACACAGTGGTTAAAGGCAAGATTACTACCTATGTGTGTCCATAAGTCCCTGACTACTGGGTCAACTCTAAGGGGTGTTTTGTCAGTATGGTAGCTACCAGGGGTGGACGACTTCCCAAAGGATAGTATTATGCATGTCTTGGCGTTTAGTTTTATTCCATGGCTCTGACACCAGTTGTTTGTGTCAGCCCCTCCTAGAGAATATTTGTGTCAGTGTGTGAGATTCAATGGCAGCTCCTAATTTGCAGTCATCTGCAAATTTGGTCAGTCAGAGACCACACTGACATTGGCCTTGACTTCAGAGAAGTAAATGCCAAAAAGAAGCAGTCCAAGGACTGACCCCTGAGGGACTGCACTTGTGACTGGCCTCTTTGTAGAGGTAGACTTCCCAATTCTGGGTCGTGTCTGTGAACCAGCTGGCTATCCCACTGGATGACATACAAGTTTTTACCTAACCTCTTGAGTTTGTCAACAATGCCCGAGTGGTGTTGTCAAATGGCTTGACCAGATCAAGGTAAGCAGTCTTCTTCTTTCGGCTGCTCCCATTAGGGATCGCCACAGCGGATCATCTGTTTCCATTTCTTCCTGTCCTCAGCATCTTGCTCTGTCACACCAACCACCTGCATGTACTCTCTCTCCACATCCATAAACCTTATCTTAGGCCTTCCTCTTTTCCTGTTACCTGGCAGCTTCATCCTTAGCATATTTTCCCCAATATACTCTGCATCCCTCCTCAGCACATGTCCAAACCAACATAATCTTGCCTCTCTGGCTTTGTCTCCAAACCTTCCAACCTGGGCTGACCCTTGAATATACTTATTCCTAATCCCGTCCACCCTCATCGCACCCAGTGCAAATCTTAACATTTTTAACTCTGCCACGTCCAGCTCTGACTCCTGCCTCTTTCTCAATGCCACTGTCTCCAACCCATGTAACATAGCTGGTCTCACTACCCTCTTGTAGACCTTCCCTTTCACTCTTACTGGTACTTGTCTGTCACAAATCACTCCTGACACTCTTCTCCACCCACTCCATCCTGCCTGTACTCTCTTCTTCACCTCTCTTCCACACTCACCATTACTCTGAGCTGTTGATCCCAAGTATTTAAACTCATCCACCTTTGCCACCTCTACTCCCTGCATCCTCACCATTCCTCTATCCTCCCTCTCATTCACCCACATATATTCTGTCTTAGCCCTGCTGACCTTCAGTCCTCTTCTCTCTAGAGCATATCTCCACCTCTCCAGGGTCTCCTCCACCTGTTCCCTACTCTCACTACAGATCACAATGTCATCTGCAAACATCATAGCCCACAGGGACTCCTGTCTGATCTCGTCTGTCAACCTGTCCATCACCATTGCAAATAAGAAAGGGCTCAGAGCTGATCCTTGATGTAATCCCACCTCCAACTTAAATGCATCCATCACTCTCACCGCAGACCTCACCGCTGTCACACTGCCGTCTTACATATCCTGTACCACTCTTACATACTTCTCTGACACTCCCGACTCCCTCATGCAATACTACAACTCCTCTCTAGGCATCCTGTCATATGCTTTCTCTAAGTCTACAAAGACACAATGCAACTCCTTCTGACCTTCTCTGTACTTCTCCATCAACACACTCAGAGCAAACATCACATCTGTAGTGCTCTTTCCTGGCATGAAACCATACTGCTGATCACTAATCATCACGTCCCTTCTTAACCTAGCTTCCACTACTCTTAGATCAAGGTAAGCAGTGTGAACTATTTTGTCCTCATCCATTGTTTTGGTTACCTTCTCAAAGGAGTCCACCAGGTTAAGTAGGCATGATCTGCCCTTGAAGAAACCAAACTTGGATGGATCCAGTGTCTGGAGGTTTACTGTATTTCTTTTGATCATCTCCTTGATAATTCTTTCCACGGCTTTCATGAGGCATGAAGCCTGTTTGGTGGCTAAACTTAAATAGTAATTCCAGAGGGCCTGATACGTCATGTTTCATGTCAGGGCCCATTGATGCAGTGTTCTTGGTCTTAGAGAGAGTATTAAGGATCTGTTTCCTAGTGATAGTAGGGGGAGTTATATTTGATGATATTTCCTGAGGGAAGGTTGAGGGGGAGAAAGGGGTAAAGTTGGAGCTGAATTTATCAGCCGGGAGATTTGCTATATCTTCTGGCTCAGTACAGGTGGCTCCATTTACAATGAGCTATGCGCACAATTGTGTATTGCCTTTGAGGTTGCAGGCATAACAAAGAATGCTTTGTAGTTATTCTTGGCCTGGGAGGTCAAACTTACCTCAGATCTGGCTTTGGTAGACTTTACTTGTCCTCCAAGTTCTTTGGTTAATTTAATGAGTATGTTTATCCTGATGGGTGCTACACCTCCTAATTTTTGCCATGATTTTCTTCCTTCTGTTATACAGCCAATTGATTTTTTGATTCCACCAGGGTGGCTTGTTTTTTGAGGTAGTTCTATACTTCTTCCTGGTGGGTACAGCTGCCTCTATGCAGCTGTTAACATGCTTGTACAGGGTTTCTGTGAACAGTTCTGCATAGGCAGCACTTTTCTCAGGGTTTATGGGGGCTTGAGATTTTGCCAGGTTATCACTTAGTAGCAGGAGGTTAGCCTTAGAGAGGTTCCTGAATATTTTAAGATTTGCTGGGGGTCCAGGATTTATTTTCCCTTCAAAGGAGACCATTTTGTGGTCTGGCCTTACCCGGGAAGAGAATACAGTAGGGGCTGTGCAGCACTCTCCCATATTAGTGAGTACCTGATCCAGTATGGTTGCACCCCTGGTTGTTGTTTTGACTGTCTGGTCCAGGGAGTTTGTGTTTACAAAATCCAGGAGTCTCTGTGCCTCTACATTTGGTGTCATATAGGATTCCCAGTTAATAGTGGGGTTCATAGGTAGGTACTAGGCTATCGGCCTTAGGGCCTATACAAGCCCAGCCAAAAAGGTACCCTGGCTTTTGCCATCCAAGAAAATTATTTTCCTGTGCCACTGACAAGCAGAGCCACAGAAGTGATCCCTGGGCTAAATTTCATATTTCCCATCTAGTCATCAAGATTTTTCTTGAAGAGTGCTAATGAGGAGCTTTGTTTGATATAGATAGGTAGTTTATTCCAGAGTATGGGAAGTCTCTGGGACAGGAATCTATCCCTCCGCCATGTTCTGTTTATTGTGGTGACAAGGTTTAGGTCCCTAGAGCGTGTAGCTTGGAGGGATTGGGATTTCTTTAAGTGGAGCATGTCCAACAGCTCTGGGTTTGACATAGCTTTGTATGTTAGGCAGAGATCACCTCTGAGTAGGTGATATGCGACGGAGTAAAGCTGGAGTTTTTTGAGATGGTCTGTGAAGGGCATCTGTTTGAGGCTGGTAATCCTCTTTGTGAGTAAGAGTGGGTAATTAAAGTCACCCATGAATATGGTATTGGGTTGGATGATTAGTGTTTCTAATAGGTTTAAATATGTGGTATGGATTTCCTGGGTCACAGAGGGGGACCTATAGCTTGCAAGGAAGTGGTATTGGATTTTGGCTGTGGTGATTTGAACATGGAGCAGCTCAAGTGCATTGCCCTGTTTGACCAGCCTTGAAGTATATTTATTTTTGATGTAAATAGAGTCACATCCACCTTTAGTCCCTGCCTGTGAAGTAGCTGGCCTAAATGTGTGGAAGGCATTACAACCTTGCACTGTTGTTGTGCTCTCCATGGCTTTAAACCATGTCTCAGTGACCTCACAGATGTCAGCATTCTCTAGGGTAAAGAGATTTTCTAGGGAGTGGAGTTTTTTGTTTGGGCTCCTAGCATTGAGCAGTAACACCTTTAGATTTTCTTGTTATGTCAGAAGTACTTTCTGTTTGGCATTGCCTAAAAAAGGCACTGTGTGGAGGACAGTGTTTTAACTAATATTCAAAAGCCTAGAGGGGACAGGTGCAGACCTTCCCTGACAAAGCAGCGGGGTCGGTTGATCATCTCCTTCCATGCTGACAAATATTGTACCCCCTTAGAGTGACACCAGAAACTAAGCCAATTATTAAACTCAGTCATCTTTTGTTTGTATTGTGGCATCATCCTCGGAGAAGGTAAAATACTGCTCAATGCTAGGCTCATATCAGCCTGGGGTACATATCCTGAGAGCTTCATGATGTCTCTCTTTTCATATAGTCAAGTGAGGCATGTCTCAGGTCATTTACACCCACATGGACTGTGTTTTTGTCATACTGGAACCTGTGGTACAATGACCTGAGTGTGTGTGCAATGTGGCAGATCCTGGCCCCTTTAAACAACTGACCATGACTTCCTCCTTACTCAGACTGGTGAGAGGGACATCAGTATGTCTCACAATGGAGTCTTCAATGACCAGAATGTTAGATTGTGTGGTGCTTTACCTTATGGGCTTAGGGGTAGAGGGTCCATGAGATGTGGCTCTATGTGTTGATGTGGGTGTTTTGAAAGAGTGCATTTGCGGATACTGAGGGTATTTGGTATGTGTACTTCATCTAAGAGGTCTTTGTGGTTTAGGAAGGTTTCTTTTAAGTGCCTCAGCATATGTGAGTTGATATGTCTGCTTTCAGTTGTGTGTGATGGGTGCGTGTGTATTACTGACAACCTTCTTGACATTAGGAGTACTTTTATGTGAGAGCTTTGCCTCCAGTGACATTGTGTAAATGCATCTCTCACATACAATATCAGTTTGTTTGAGAATTGACTGGTTGTCAGTAAACATGATGCAGTTTCTCCAGTGCCTCGGGATACTCAAATTCACCAAGCCAGTAAGGGAGACATTAGGAAAGTTCATGCCCATGGCAACAGACCCTTTTTTATTGATAGGACAGTTGGAGTGAGAATATCAATTACTGTCAGGAGTCCGGTTTGCAACTATGGGGACAATGCTTGTCACTGCAGACTAGTTGTCCTGTGTGCAACTAGGTATTTGGAGAAATTTCATTTGTGCTTTTACAGGAAAAATGTCACTCAAGGTGTCTGAGTCTGTACAGAGCACTGCCAAATCTTTGAGAGGAAACTAATATGCAGAACCTGAACATTTAAGGATGAAGTATTTATGCAGCTATTCTGAAGTTAGAAACAAATCAATACTTACCAAAAACAAATAGTTACTTGTAAAGACTGATGAAAAGATCCTTGTCTGTAACTCCAAGAAGGCAACAGTGAGTGATGTCTAGTATTTCATGTAAAAAACATCTGTACATCAGTTACCTAGTGGTTCACTTATTCCTTATTTAATCAATAGTCTTATTGGGTGGTAGTGCGCTGTTTACTATTATTTTCTGTAGGCAGACATCCCGGACAGCTTGACTCTGGACAGTGGACAGTTTATCTTTCCACTGTAAACACCTAGCTACTGAGCATCCATGATGGCAATGGAGTGTATGGCCATCTGTCTGTTACCCCTTCTTTCTCAGATCAGGGAGCAGGCAATAAGTGCACATCTTGAGAGTTCCACCCTCCCTAAGGCAAACTGTAGAACCAAGGGAGACACATTACAGATTGTATCTGTACTTAACTAGATCAGGGCATGACCTATCATTTCAGGACAAGACATAGCTTAATGATCTGCTATAAAAACAGCTTTTAGTATTTTTATTTTCTTACTTTATATTCAGCATCTTTTTTTTTACTTTTTGTATTTCATTGTCTAGTATTTTAAATAATTTTTAACCTAGTACCTTTAAGTTTGAATTACCATGAATATCACGACTGTATATAAAGTGCGTGTGTGCAAGCTGTTCTCAGTTGAGAAGTCGTCCTTTTATCTGGCTAAAAGGGCTAAACTGTTGAATAAAATTGAAATTTGTTTCCATTATTTCCTGCTTGTGTTCCCAGTGTAACTGTATATGTGTTTCTTGGTTATTATTTCCTTCTGGTGTTCCCAGTTTAACTGTATATGTGTTCCTTAGTTATTATTTCCTGCTGGTATTCCCAGTGTAACTGTATATGTGTTTCTTGGTTATTATTTCCTGCTGGTGTTCCCAGTGTAACTGTATATGTGTTCCTTGGTTATTATTTCCTGCTTGTGCTCCCAGTGTAACTGTATATGTGTTCCTTTGTTATTATTTCCTGCTTGTGTTCCCAGTGTAACTGTATATGTGTTCCTTTGTTATTATTTCCTGCTGGTGTTCCCAGTGTAACTGTATATGTGTTTCTTGGTTATTATTTCCTGCTTGTGCTCCCAGTGTAACTGTATATGTGTTCCTTGGTTATTATTTCCTGCTTGTGTTCCCAGTGTAACTGTATATGTGTTCCTTGGTTATTATTTCCTGCTGGTGTTCCCAGTGTAACTGTATATGTGTTTTTTGGTTATTATTTCCTTCTGGTGTTCCCAGTGTAACTGTATATGTGTTTCTTGGTTATTATTTCCTGCTGGTGTTCCCAGTGTAACTGTATATGTGTTTCTTGGTTATTATTTCCTGCTGGTGTTCCCAGTGTAACTGTATATGTGTTTCTTGGTTATTATTTCCTGCTGGTGTTCCCAGTGTAGCTGTATATGTGTTTCTTGGTTATTATTTCCTGCTGGTGTTCCCAGTGTAACTGTATATGTGTTCCTTGGTTATTATTTCCTGCTTGTGCTCCCAGTGTAACTGTATATGTGTTTCTTGGTTATTATTTCCTGCTGGTGTTCCCAGTGTAACTGTATATGTGTTCCTTTGTTATTATTTCCTGCTTGTGCTCCCAGTGTAACTGTATATGTGTTCCTTGGTTATTATTTCCTGCTGGTGTTCCCAGTGTAACTGTATATGTGTTTCTTGGTTATTATTTCCTGCTTGTGTTCCCAGTGTAACTGTATATGTGTTCCTTGGTTATTATTTCCTGCTGGTGTTCCCAGTGTAACTGTATATGTGTTCCTTGGTTATTATTTCCTGCTGGTGTTCCCAGTGTAACTGTATATGTGTTCCTTGGTTATTATTTCCTGCTGGTGTTCCCAGTGTAACTGTATACGTGTTTCTTGGTTATTATTTCCTGCTGGTGTTCCCAGTGTAACTGTATACGAGTTTCTTGGTTATTATTTCCTGCTGGTGTTCCCAGTGTAACTGTATATGTGTTTCTTGGTTATTATTTCCTGCTGGTGTTCCCAGTGTAACTGTATATGTGTTTCTTGGTTATTATTTCCTGCTGGTGTTCCCAGTGTAGCTGTATATGTGTTTCTTGGTTATTATCTCCTGCTGGTGTTCCCAGTGTAACTGTATATGCGTTTCTTGGTTATTATCTCCTGCTTGTGTTCCCAGTGTAACTGTATATGTGTTTCTTGGTTATTATTTCCTGCTGGTGTTCCCAGTGTAACTGTATATGTGTTTCTTGGTTATTATTTCCTGCTGGTGTTCCCAGTGTAACTGTATATGTGTTTCTTGGTTATTATTTCCTGCTGGTGTTCCCAGTGTAACTGTATATGTGTTTCTTGGTTATTATTTCCTGCTGGTGTTCCCAGTGTAACTGTATATGTGTTTCTTGGTTATTATTTCCTGCTGGTGTTCCAAGTGTAACTGTATATGTGTTTCTTGGTTATTATTTCCTGCTGGTGTTCCCAGTGTAACTGTATATGTGTTTCTTGGTTATTATTTCCTGCTGGTGTTCCCAGTGTAACTGTATATGTGTTTCTTGGTTATTATCTCCTGCTGGTGTTCCCAGTGTAACTGTATATGTGTTTCTTGGTTATTATTCCCTGCTGGTGTTCCCAGTGTAATTGTATATGTGTTTCTTGGTTATTATTTCCTGCTGGTGTTCCCAGTGTAACTGTATATGTGTTTCTTGGTTATTATTTCCTGCTTGTGTTCCCAATGTAACTGTATATGTGTTTCTTGGTTATTATTTCCTGCTGGTGTTCCCAGTGTAACTGTATATGTGTTCCTTTGTTATTATTTCCTGCTGGTGTTCCCAGTGTAACTGTATATGTGTTCCTTTGTTATTATTTCCTGCTGGTGTTCCCAGTGTAACTGTATATGTGTTCCTTGGTTATTATTTCCTGCTGGTGTTCCCAGTGTAACTGTATATGTGTTCATTGGTTATTATTTCCTGCTGGTGTTCCCAGTGTAACTGTATATGTGTTTCTTGGTTATTATTTCCTGCTGGTGTTCCCAGTGTAACTGTATATGTGTTTCTTGGTTATTATTTCCTGCTGGTGTTCCCAGTGTAACTGTATATGTGTTTCTTGGTTATTATTTCCTGCTGGTGTTCCCAGTGTAACTGTATATGTGTTTCTTGGTTATTATTTCCTGCTGGTGTTCCCAGTGTAACTGCACATGTGTTTCTTGGTTACTATTTCCTGCTGGTGTTCCCAGTGTAACTGTATATGTGTTTCTTGGTTATTATTTCCTGCTTGTGTTCCCAGTGTAACTGTATATGTGTTTCTTGGTTATTGTTTCCTGCTGGTGTTCCCAGTGTAACTGTACATGTGTTTCTTGGTTATTGTTTCCTGCTGGTGTTCCCAGTGTAACTGTACATGTGTTTCTTGGTTATTATTCCCTGCTGGTGTTCCCAGTGTAACTGTACATGTGTTTCTTGGTTATTATTTCCTGCTGGTGTTCCCAGTGTAACTGTATATGTGTTTCTTGGCTATTATTTCCTGCTGGTGTTCCCAGTGTAACTGTACATGTGTTTCTTGGTTACTATTTCCTGCTGGTGTTCCCAGTGTATCTGTATATGTGTTTCTTGGTTATTATCTCCTGCTGGTGTTCCCAGTGTAACTGTATATGTGTTTCTTGGTTATTATCTCCTGCTTGTGTTCCCAGTGTAACTGTATATGTGTTCCTTGGTTATTATTTCCTGCTTGTGTTCCCAGTGTAACTGTATATGTGTTTCTTGGTTATTATTTCCTGCTGGTGTTCCCAGTGTAACTGTATATGTGTTTCTTGGTTATTATTTCCTGCTGGTGTTCCCAGTGTAACTGTATACGTGTTTCTTGGTTATTATTTCCTGCTGGTGTTCCCAGTGTAACTGTATATGAGTTTCTTGGTTATTATTTCCTGCTGGTGTTCCCAGTGTAACTGTATATGTGTTTCTTGGTTATTATTTCCTGCTGGTGTTCCCAGTGTAACTGTATATGTGTTTCTTGGTTATTATTTCCTGCTGGTGTTCCCAGTGTAGCTGTATATGTGTTTCTTGGTTATTATCTCCTGCTGGTGTTCCCAGTGTAACTGTATATGCGTTTCTTGGTTATTATTTCCTGCTGGTGTTCCCAGTGTAACTGTATATGCGTTTCTTGGTTATTATTTCCTGCTGGTGTTCCCAGTGTAACTGTATATGTGTTTCTTGGTTATTATTTCCTGCTGGTGTTCCCAGTGTAACTGTATATGTGTTTCTTGGTTATTATTTCCTGCTGGTGTTCCCAGTGTAACTGTATATGTGTTTCTTGGTTATTATCTCCTGCTGGTGTTCCCAGTGTAACTGTATATGTGTTTCTTGGTTATTATTCCCTGCTGGTGTTCCCAGTGAAACTGTATATGTGTTTCTTGGTTATTATTTCCTGCTGGTGTTCCCAGTGTAACTGTATATGTGTTTCTTGGTTATTATTTCCTGCTTGTGTTCCCAGTGTAACTGTATATGTGTTTCTTGGTTATTATTTCCTGCTGGTGTTCCCAGTGTAACTGTATATGTGTTCCTTTGTTATTATTTCCTGCTGGTGTTCCCAGTGTAACTGTATATGTGTTTCTTGGTTATTATTTCCTGCTGGTGTTCCCAGTGTAACTGTATATGTGTTCCTTGGTTATTATTTCCTGCTGGTGTTCCCAGTGTAACTGTATATGTGTTTCTTGGTTATTATTTCCTGCTGGTGTTCCCAGTGTAACTGTATATGTGTTTCTTGGTTATTATTTCCTGCTGGTGTTCCCAGTGTAACTGTATATGTGTTTCTTGGTTATTATTTCCTGCTGGTGTTCCCAGTGTAACTGTATATGTGTTTCTTGGTTATTATTTTCTGCTGGTGTTCCCAGTGTAACTGCACATGGGTTTCTTGGTTACTATTTCCTGCTGGTGTTCCCAGTGTAACTGTATATGTGTTTCTTGGTTATTATTTCCTGCTTGTGTTCCCAGTGTAACTGTATATGTGTTTCTTGGTTATTGTTTCCTGCTGGTGTTCCCAGTGTAACTGTACATGTGTTTCTTGGTTACTATTTCCTGCTGGTGTTCCCAGTGTAACTGTACATGTGTTTCTTGGTTATTATTTCCTGCTGGTGTTCCCAGTGTAACTGTATATGTGTTTCTTGGTTATTGTTTCCTGCTTGTGTTCCCACTGTAACTGTATATGTGTTTCTTGGTTATTATTTCCTGCTGGTGTTCCCAGTGTAACTGTATATGTGTTCCTTGGTTATTATTTCCTGCTTGTGCTCCCAGTGTAACTGTACATGTGTTTCTTGGTTATTATTTCCTGCTGGTGTTCCCAGTGTAACTGTATATGTGTTTCTTGGTTATTATTTCCTGCTTGTGCTCCCAGTGTAACTGTATATGTGTTTCTTGGTTATTATTTCCTGCTGGTGTTCCCAGTGTAACTGTATATGTGTTCCTTGGTTATTATTTCCTGCTTGTGTTCCCAGTGTAACTGTATATGTGTTTCTTGGTTATTATTTCCTGCTGGTGTTCCCAGTGTAACTGTATATGTGTTTCTTGGTTATTATTTCCTGCTGGTGTTCCCAGTGTAACTTTACATGTGTTTCTTGGTTACTATTTCCTGCTGGTGTTCCCAGTGTAACTGTACATGTGTTTCTTGGTTATTATTTCCTGCTGGTGTTCCCAGTGTAACTGTATATGTGTTTCTTGGTTATTATTTCCTGCTGGGGTTCCCAGTGTAACTGTATATGTGTTTCTTGGTTATTATTTCCTGCTGGTGTTCCCAGTGTAACTGTACATGTGTTTCTTGGTTATTATTTCCTGCTGGTGTTCCCAGTGTAACTGTACATGTGTTCCTTGGTTATTATTTCCTGCTGGTGTTCCCAGTGTAACTGTATATGTGTTCCTTGGTTATTATTTCATGCTGGTGTTCCCAGTGTAGCTGTATATGTGTTTCTTGGTTATTATTTCCTGCTGGTGTTCCCAGTGTAACTGTATATGTGTTTCTTGGTTATTATTTCCTGCTATTGTTCCCAGTGTAACTGTATATGTGTTTCTTGGTTATTATTTCCTGCTGGTGTTCCCACTGTAACTGTATATGTGTTTCTTGGTTATTATTTCCTGCTTGTGTTCCCACTGTAACTGTATATGTGTTTCTTGGTTATTATTTCCTGCTGGTGTTCCAGTGTAACTGTACATGTGTTTCTTGGTTACTATTTCCTGCTGGTGTTCCCAGTGTAACTGTATATGTGTTTCTTGGTTATTATTTCCTGCTGGTGTTCCCAGTGTAACTGTATATGTGTTTCTTGGTTATTATTTCCTGCTTGTGTTCCCACTGTAACTGTATATGTGTTCCTTGGTTATTATTTCCTGCTGGTGTTCCCAGTGTAACTGTATATGTGTTTCTTGGTTATTATTTCCTGCTGGTGTTCCCAGTGTAACTGTATATGTGTTCCTTGGTTATTATTTCCTGCTTGTGTTCCCAGTGTAACTGTATATGTGTTTCTTGGTTATTATTTCCTGCTGGTGTTCCCAGTGTAGCTGTATATGTGTTTCTTGGTTATTATCTCCTGCTGGTGTTCCCAGTGTAACTGTATATGTGTTTCTTGGTTATTATTTCCTGCTTGTGTTCCCAGTGTAACTGTATATGTGTTCCTTGGTTATTATTTCCTGCTTGTGTTCCCAGTGTAACTGTATATGTGTTTCTTGGTTATTATTTCCTGCTGGTGTTCCCAGTGTAACTGTATATGTGTTTCTTGGTTATTATTTCCTGCTTGTGTTCCCAGTGTAACTGTATATGTGTTTCTTGGTTATTATTTCCTGCTGGTGTTCCCAGTGTAACTGTATATGTGTTTCTTGGTTATTATTTCCTGCTGGTGTTCCCAGTGTAACTGTATATGTGTTCCTTGGTTATTATTTCCTGCTGGTGTTCCCAGTGTAACTGTATATGTGTTTCTTGGTTATTATCTCCTGATGCTGTTCCCAGTGTAACTGTATATGTGTTTCTTGGTTATTATCTCCTGCTGGTGTTCCCAGTGTAACTGTATATGTGTTTCTTGGTTATTATTTCCTGCTTGTGTTCCCACTGTAACTGTATATGTGTTCCTTGGTTATTATTTCCTGCTGGTGTTCCCAGTGTAACTGTATATGTGTTTCTTGGTTATTATTTCCTGCTGGTGTTCCCAGTGTAACTGTATATGTGTTTCTTGGTTATTATTTCCTGCTGGTGTTCCCAGTGTAACTGTATATGTGTTCCTTGGTTATTATTTCCTGCTGGTGTTCCCAGTGTAACTGTATATGTGTTTCTTGGTTATTATCTCCTGCTGGTGTTCCCAGTGTAACTGTATATGTTTTTCTTGGTTATTATCTCCTGCTTGTGTTCCCAGTGTAACTGTATATGTGTTTCTTGGTTATTATTTCCTGCTGGTGTTCCCAGTGTAACTGTATATGTGTTTCTTGGTTATTATTTCCTGCTGGTGTTCCCAGTGTAACTGTATATGCGTTTCTTGGTTATTATTTCCTGCTGGTGTTCCCAGTGTAACTGTATATGTGTTCCTTGGTTATTGTTTCCTGCTGGTGTTCCCAGTGTAACTGTATATGTGTTTCTTGGTTCCTAGAGTTAAGCTTTCTGATACTGATTTGCTTCTTTGGATGTGCTACATCCACTAACCAATACAAGTTCTTCACATGGCGCTTTAAGACCCTGTGTTTTTTTTTTTAATGATTACACCATGAAAAAGACTCATGTTTTTTGGGGATAAAATACACTTAAATGAGGTACAATGTCAGCACCAAAGATCTCAGGTTGACTTTCTACTTGTAACAGATGAATGATACTCCTTTCATGTTATTTTTTGAATACAGATGTGTGCTATTTTTATTTTATGTTTTCCCCCCTCCAGATTCCTTTGAGAAGTTCGTTCCATACAGGATATCCGTTTATGCACTGTTCGAAAATGGCAGCTGTGAAAGTCTAATTAATGACTTGGTCTACGCAAAACAAGGAGGTACAGTATCTGTGAGTTACCAGCAGCCATTAATGCAGATTACAGTGAGGTCAGAAGGCCTCTCTCTGACCATGAGATGTTTATGATGTACTTACATTGCAATAGCTTGTTATTACTTAAGAGTGCTGTCTTGACATTCATTCCAGTGACCAGGGTCTTGGGACCCAGCTAAAGTATATTGGTCATGAGATATTGTTACTTTTCTGTTGTCCTTCAAACTACAAAATCCAGCAGCGGTAAATATATTGTGTTTTTTTTTTTTATGAAATGCAATATTAAGAAGAAAGGACCATCTTACATAAATATAACACTTGCTAGGCCTGTTGCATATATTCATAATCAGGACTGGTGTTTTATGGGGCCTTACTTCATTTTATTTTACTGTTCTAAAATGGTCCTAGTTATAACCCTTGAAAACTACAAAGACAGAAAACTATCAGTTACGAAACAGTTAGAATGCAACTTCAGCGAGTAATGAAAATACAGTATAATTAGTTGATTTTGCATCTTCCACATATCCTCGAAAATAAAATGGTGCAATTATAATTGCAAGACTGGCCTTTTCTGAAACTCACACCACAAGTACACACACACTTGAAATGTTTACTGACACCTGTGCAGTTTACACATAAACACGAAGAGTAAAACTCAAAAAAAGGTGATTTTGCAAGAGGGAAAGCCCCCCTTCCTCACTTGGAAGGCTTTCTCCATCACAACCTTGTCTTTATTATTCTTACTTTGAAATTTGCTGCACCTCAGAGAAAAATCAGGCAACTAAATCCAGGCTAAGTTCATCTCATCCTTTTTCTGGATGTTTGATCTCAGACATTGTAAAACACGCAACTCAAACGCATTTTCATATGAAATGAGCAAAAAGGAATGAGTTATAAAATGTTCAAAAGGAGAAGCTCTGGCAGCTGTGACTCAAGCAACCTAGTTTCAGGCAAATGACTGACACCCTTCTATTCTATTTTAATCCTTATTACATGGCTGTCATAGGTTCATAGTTTTAAACCTGTCAGACTATGGAGTTCAAGGAAAAAGCAAGAATGTTGAGGCTGAAGAAGCAGAAATTAGGATTGGAAATGAGATATCAGAAGAGCCGCTAATGTGAAGAGGCAGAGGATTCCCTTGTTTGCGTTCAAGCATCATGGAAGTTTTTTTTTCTATGTTTGATATCTAATGAGAGTTTGAGGAAGCTAGTGAGGAACTTTAAGGTTCAGGCATGATTTTTTTTATATTTAGTAGCATTGGTCACAGTGGAGCAGTAAACATGGAAATGTGTCACTATAGAGTAGAACCCATGGCAGTGGCCACTGGGGTGCATCATTCATAGGAATGAGCCATAGCAGTCAGAGGTTACAGCATGAAGAATAAGGACTAGGCAGCAAGGAAAGGTGATAGTAATGACTGTAGGTCAGTGGTATACTCTTTACTATAAGGCATGACTGTCACACAACTAAGTCTAGTCTGTCTTCTCATAATTCTTTATAACTCCACAAGTTGTCACAATAGCAATATCCCTAAACTTAGTAGCACAACACTATATTATGCACACTCATATACAGACACCACACATTATAATAATATCTGTCCACAATTGTTCAAGAACTACATAACAGACCAATTCAAAACTAAACACATATGCTCTCATTCCTACTCCAAAAAAAACACAATACTTTCTTACACTCATCACCAAACTCCAACATCTGTATCACCATTTTAACACCACGCTTACCATACTTGGGGATATCCACCCCAACCCAGGCCCAAATCCATCCTGTCCAACACAAACTGCTCCAACACAAATGTCAGAACATAACACCCCCACTATCTTCATCCCTGGGCAAATCAATAACAGCAGCAACACCAACCATCTTTTAATGCTAAATATTAATATCAGAAGTATCAAAAATAAAATATCTGAACTCCAGGCCACAATAGCACACTACTCCCCAGACATAGCTGCTTTAACAGAAACCTGGCTAAATAAAAACATAACTAACTCAGAAGTTCTGCCTACTGCCTACAGTATCATTAGACAAGACAGACCACTTCGTAGAGGGGGTGGAACTGCCTTACTGTACAAGTCCAACTTAACTGCACGTCAATTACCAAACTGCTACCCCTCCCCCAATAATTGGGACATACTTATCTCACAACTTCAACTTCACCCTAAAAAGGTCATCACCACAACTGTGATCTATATTCCACCTGGTAATACACCTGCTAGCCTTGAAGACTTCTTATCCTGGTGTTCTTCCACATACTCACAAGAAACCCTTATTCTGGGGGACTTCAACCTAGATTGGTTCACCTGTATACCAGAACCACCAAGTAATCTAATAAATCTCCATGGCTACCAGCAGCTAGTCCAAATTCCAACAAGATGTGATAAAAAATCTCAAATGGAATCCATCCCTGACTGGGTCCTAACTAACAACCCCACATTGTACCCAAACACAGGCAGTCTTCCAGACACCTTAAGTGACCACAACGTAATACACCTTATACGTAGTAGAACGAGCATATGCAAAACCACAAACTATAAATCCACTAGAAACACAAAAAAATTCTCTCCTGAGGTCCTCAATACTTTACTCTGTAATTGTGACTGGACCCCCCCCCCAAAAAAAAAAACCCTCCCACTTGACCAGGCTGTAGCATATTTCAACAAAACTTTTCTACAACACCTAGACCCTGTCGCTCCAATGCACAGAATCAAGGTTAAAACCTATATAAACCCTTGGCTCAGTAAAGAAACCAAACAAATCCTCAAGTCCAGAGACACTGCCTGGCTTTACTATTAAAAAAACGAAGAAACACAAAACTAAACTAAGTACCAAGAACTGCACAACCATGCAAAAAAATGCATTCAGCTGGACAAAAAATCCTACTACACATTACAAACTAAATAACAACACAACCCCCCAAAATTTTGGAAAAATGTAAACCAGCTACTAAAACCTACCCAGAAAGCTACCCCCAAACCAACCACCCCTGATACTAAAGATCTCATCAAAACAAACTTCTATCCTTAGTATCACAGGACAGTTCTTACCTCACTATCCCCCCCAACACAAATAACACTAATACAAGCTTTATCCTCAAAACAGTTTTCACCACTTCAATCAAAAGCATGCTCTCCAAACTAAAAACCTCATCAACAGCAGCCGACCTACTCCCCAGCTATTTCTTGAAACTCACAGCAGATGCTATTGCTATCCCAGTCTCCACTCTTATAAACAGATCAATTGTTGAAAACTATGTGCCCAAACTCTGGAAAATATCCTATGTTACACCCATACATAAAGGAGGGACCTCCACTGAACTTAATAACAACAGGCCCATTGCTTTACTCTCCCCCCTGGCCAAATTACTAGAAAAATGCATCCATACTCAGGTGCTAAAATATCTCATAGACAGCAACATCCTGTCACCACCTACTCAGCATGGTTTCAGACCTGCCCATAGTACCACTACAGCCCTCCTCTGCTTCACAGACACAGTAAACCATCTCAAAAATGAAGGCCTGCAGGTGTCAACTCTTTTTTTGGACATGTCCAAAGAATTTGACACAGTCTCACACCAAATCCTGCTAAACAAACTAAACTAATATCACCTATCAAATTCCACTCTTACCTCGTTCCAAAGCTACTTAACTGACAGGTACCAAGCTGTGAAATGGGAAAACTATCTCTCTTTTCAGCTGCTCATAACTATAGGAGTCCCACAGGGTTCTATCTTAGGACCACTACTATTCACTGTCTTCACAAATGACCTCCATACCTCCACACAGCATGCATCTATCATTCAGTTTGAAGATGTTACTACCTTAATCTGTGCTGCACAAAACATTCCCACCCTCCTGCAAACAACTCAACTAGCATTCTCTGACATTGAATGCTACCTTACCAAAGTCCAACTTATCCTCAATCCAAAGAAAACTCAGCTTATGGTTATAACCAGTTCTAACAAAAACATTGATAACAGTCAATTCACTCACTACTCCACAAATGCTACTCCAATTGCTCCAGTGGCACAGGTTAAGCTATTGGGAATAACCATAGACTCCCACCTAAAATTTGATAGTCATCTCAACTTAACTATTAAAAAAGTACATGCCAAACTAGGATCACTCTGCCGTATCAAACCATTTCTTACCAACAACAGAAGATCAGCCATTGCTTGCTCCCAACTTCTATCCACCCTACTCTATGCATCTCCCATTCTGACTAATCTCAACAAAACTGAACTAAGCAAAATGGAAGCCTGCTATAACAGAATTGCCCGCTTTGCTGCAAATTGCTCATATAGAACTCATCACTGTACTGCTTTCAGACAGCTCCACTGGCTTGAACTGCCCAACCTCCTAACCTACAATCAGCTCTGCCTCTCACTCTTTTACCTCTCCATCTGCCCTCAAAAACCTAGTACAACATCACTCAGCCAAAGGCCTCTTAGATCATCAAGAAAACTACCATTAGAAGTCAGGAACAGCTATAATAGCTTTGGAGGTGCACTATATAGTAGTTCAGTGGCTAAAAAATGGAACTGTCTCCCCACTAGCATACAAAACACATAGTCTACTTTATTTTTAAAGTAATATTTTTTGTTTGTTCTCTCCACTGTAACTGTTGATGTACTGCATACCACTGTAAAAACATGTCTTTTGTAATTTGTGTGTATACAGATCATGTCTAAATATCTAAATAGGTTCATAGGTTCATACTAGGCTATCTGCCCGAGGGCATTTACAAGCCTAGCCCATCGTTTTGTGGCTTACGCCACCCCTTTAGTATGGGGAACTATACCCATTATTTTGCTGTGCCTCTGTCGAGCAGTGACACTGAGGTAATCCCTGGGGTATATCTGCGATCTCCCATCCATTGGTCAAGATTTCTCTTGAACAAGGCCAGCGAGGTGCTCTGCCTCACATGTACCGGGATTTTGTTCCACAGCATAGGGAGTCTTTGGGTGATGAATCTATCCCTCCAGCACGTCCTATTAATAGCCGTGTCAAGGTTTAAGTCTCGCGCCCTTGTGGCTCTGATGGATCTAGATTTTTTGAGGTGAAGCATATTCATCAAATCTGGGTTTGACATGGCCTTGTATGTTAGGCAAAGGTCACCTCTGAGCAAGCGGTGGCGACTGAATAGAGCTGGAGTTCTTTCAGTCGGGCAGCATAGGACAGATTTTTGAGACCCTTTATCCTTTTGGTGAGGAACTTTTGTGGCCTCTCCAGCTGCTGCAAGTGTCGGGTCAGATACATTCCGAATGGGGCATTGTACTCAATCATTGGTCTGATGAGTGATGAGTAAAGGGAGACTATGACCTCCCTTGATCTAGATGAAAATCCCTTCATGATAAGGTGGGCAATGTAGAAGGTCTTACTAACTACTTTAGCTACATGGGTGTCGAATGACAGACTACTATCAACCTGGGTCCCCAGGTCCCTGATAACTTCTTCTGTGCTCAGTGGATTGCCACCTATTTGGTAGCTAGGGGTAACCTTGTTTTTCCGAAGGTATGACTATGCATTTTTGGCATTTAACTTTAGGCCGTGGCTCTGGCACCAGTTATCCGTTTCTGTGAGACCCTTCTGAAGGATATCTGTGTCAGATGTGTTTTCTACTATGGCGCCAGTTTGCAGTCATCTGCAAACTTTGTCAGCCATAACCCTCCTGTGTTTGCTTGTACTTGGAAAAGTAGATGCCAAACAAGAGTGGGCCCAGGACTGAGCCCTGTGGGACACCACTTGTGACAGGCTTTGAGTCTGACATGGCGCCAGCAACTCTGACCCTGTGGGTTCTGTCACTCAGCCAGTTTGCAACCCATCTTGTGATGTATAGGTTGACATTTAAGCTGATGAGTTTTTCAATGATACCCGAGTGGGGTATTGTATCAAGGCCTTAGCCAGATCGAGGTAGGCTGTATGGACTGCCTTTCCCTCATCAATGGCTTTGGTGACTGTTTGAAAAAGTCAACCAAGTTTAAAGGCATGATCTGCCTTTGACAAAGCCAAACTGGGTTGGATCCAAAGTCTGCAAATTCCCTATGTCTTTATTTATGAGGTCCATTATGATCCTCTCCATGGCTTTGCAGATAAGGCTTGTCAAGCTAATGGGCCGGTAATTTCCAGGGTCAGTGGAGGCACCGCCTTTGTGAAGTGGTACCACAGTTGCAGTGCGCCACTCCTGGAGTGCGTATCCAGAGGTAAGACTATGATTAAACAGCTGTCCTAGCTGTGGGTTTAATTCCTCATTGAGTTCATGGAGCACACAGCCGGGGACACCATCAGGTCCCATGGATGCTGTGTTTTTTGCTTTGGAGAGAGCAGTTCTCACTTGGGCGCTGGAGATGTTTGGGGGGCTGCAATCGTTTGGTATAAATAGAAATAGTTCCTTTGTTTGGGTATTGAACCCTGCACCTTGTGTTTGTGGGGCTGAAGCACTAACCATTGTACCAATTCTCAACATACATAAATGTATCTGTAATTTCTCTATGTGGAGCTTTTTTCCCGGGCCTCTGCTGAAAAAGGGCCTTTTCAGCTCAGTCAGACACCCCGGTTAACAAATGTAAAGTAAAATAAAAAAAAAAAAGTCATCTGAAGCAAATAATGTAAAAGAACATGTTTCCCTTAGTATGATGTTTAGGGTAGTTCTGCAATGCAGGAAGATAGATTCAATAAACAAAGTATATTTTCTTTTGGGGTAGAAAGTATCTTTTACCAAAACGCACCTCTGCTTCAGGAAATAACAGACTAAAAAAGAATAGCAGCTTTTATCTGAGATGTTATTTAGTTTGCAGTGAGTCTACATTTTGGGAGAAGGATTTTATGGATATTGGGAGGTGGTGGGCTAGTGAGATGCTTTGGGTGAAATGCTGGTACTGAGTGCCAAATATGGTTCTTCTGTGCCACAGTGGTGAAGTAGGGCACAAAGTTATATATTGAGAAGCATGGTGGTGTTTGAAGATCATAGGCTGTTGCTGGGAGCCAGGGCAGATGTGTTTAGACTACAGTTGGTCATTGGGAGCCAAGACTGGTGATATGTGCCCAGGAGTGATTATTAAGAATTGGTGCTGTAGGGCCAGAGGGTGGCCACGGTGGTGCAGCAGTTAGCATTGTTGCCTCACAGCAAGAGGTTCTCCAGTTCGATCCTCGGCCGGGGTGCCTTCTGTGCGGAGTCTGCATGTCCTCCCTGTGGTCACGTGTGTTTCCTCTGGGTGCTCCGGTATTTTCCCACATCCCAAAGACATGCTGTAGGTGGATTGAACACTCTAAACTGGCCCTAGGCGTGAGTGCACGTGTGTGTGTGCCTTCTGTAGAAGGTTGGGTGCCGGGCTGGCAACTCGACACCATAAAACTCCACTGCCAATCAAGAGCGGACAGATAATCTGCTGTGGTGACCCCTAACCGGGAAAAGCCGAAAGAACAAGAAGAAGGTGCTGTAGGGCCTGAGGCAGTTATTGGAAGATGTCACTGGTGTTCTTAGGCAGAGGTAGTTATTGGAAGATGTCACTGATTTTACGAGCCAGAGGCAGTTATTGGAAGATGGCATTGATCCTGTAGGGCCAGAAGCAGTTATTGGGAGACAGCACTGGTGCTGTAGAAACAGAGGTGGTTATTGCAAGATAGCACCTGTGTTGTAGGACCAGATTGAGATGAAGTACTGGCGCTGTAGGGCCAGAGGCAGTTATTGGGAGCCAGAATTGGTGCTGTAGGTCCAGAGAGAGTTATTGGACGATGTCACTGGTGCTGTAGAGCCAGATGTCAGAGGCAGTTACTGGAAAGTAGCACTGATGCTGTAAGGTCAGAAGCAGTTATTGGGATCTTGTATTAGTACTGGATGGCCAGAGGCAGTTATTGGGAACCAGCACTGGTGCTGTAGGGCCAGAAGCAGTTATTGGAAGCCAGTATCAATGCTGTTTGGCCAGAAGCAGTTCTTGGAAGCTGGCACTGATGTTGTAGAGCCAGACATAGTATACCGAGCGAGGCACAGAAGTAATGTAGTAGGATGTGGAATTGGTACCGTAGGACCAAAAGTAGTTACTGAGGACATGGCTGGTGCCACAGGGTCTATGGTCACTGTAGGACCAAAAGTAGTTACTGAGGACATGGCTGGTGCCACAGGGTCTGTGGTCACTGTAGGACCAAAAGTAGTTACTGAGGACATGGCTGGTGCCACAGGGTCTGTGAACACCATAGGACCAAAAGTAGTTACTGAGGACATGGCTTGTTCCACGGGGTATGTGGTCACCATGGAATCAAAACTAGTTACTGAGGACATGGCTGGTGCCATGGGGTCTGTGGTCACCATAGGACCAAAAGTAGTTACTGAGGACATAGCTGGTGCCATGGGGTCTGTGGCCACAATTAGTTGCCAGAGCTAGTTCTGTAAGGCCAGAGTTGGTTTAATTGGAGACTGAGGAAATCAGGATACAAGGATTGCGAACCAAGTGCTGAACGCAAATTTGTTTTATTTTTAAGCTTCACCAGAACAGCGTAAAAACATAAAAACACATCCAATATATTGTAAATCAAGCGCTTTCACCCAGGCACTCCCAGGCTTTCTCAAGACATTTGTTACATAGTTTGGAGGGTTGTTTTATACTGCCCTTACCAAACCCTGATTTTAATTAACATTCAATTATTCAATTATTGAATTTGTGATTAAAGAAATACATTCACTTGTAACATTGTCATAGCTTGATGGTATTGTATTTAACAACAAAATTAAAATACACTCTCCTTACCCTACTCTACTCAACATACAAATAAGGCTTGTTAAAATATATGAAACCTACAAATAACTAAAATAATGTAGACCTACGAAAATACCACAACAGATTACAAGAGTTAAGTACTAAGTTATGTGGTTTACAATTCTTAATAGTGTTTAACACTAGGTATATTAAATCTTGAAGCTTCAGATAGGTATAGCACAGTATTACACAATACTTTGTACTATTTAGGAATACAAACAAAGGCTGCAGTTGCCAGGTTAGGAACACTTCAGAAGTCGTATTGGGACTCAGTAAATATTAGTTGACATTAGGTTGACCAGTTTTAAGAGACTTTTAAATGCATTTTCGTAGGTCTACATTATTTTAGTTATTTGTAGGAAGAGTGAGAAGGAATGTGCAGCTGGATTTGGAGAGGAAGAGTGAGAAAGAATGTTCTGCTCTTTCCTCATTTGTTCCTTCTGAGGTTTTGCAATCTTGGAGAAGGTGTATATATCTTATCTATACACACACACACACTCGCACATGCATGCACACACACACATACACACACACTATATATATATGATGTTTGGTTATTGGGACCCTTGTCTCTTTTGTTCAGGGGAGCAAGAAAAATGTTTTTGTGTTTTGTGACTTTATGACTGTCACTGAATTCAATACAGAAAGTATACAAAGCCAGTGTCTGTGGCACAACAAGTAACAGACTTGTCTTTGGTGTAGAAAGCTGTGGGTTCTATTCCCGATCAGATAGATCAATTGCTGATACTGTGGTGCTGCACTCATGAGTTTGCCATCCTT
Source organism: Protopterus annectens (assembly GCF_019279795.1). Classification (NCBI taxonomy): domain Eukaryota; kingdom Metazoa; phylum Chordata; order Ceratodontiformes; family Protopteridae; genus Protopterus; species Protopterus annectens. The sequence continues at coordinate 25,335,150 of NC_056749.1, forward strand.
TGGGCGAGAAGTTAAACCGAGGCCCCATCTGCTTGATTTAGTGGTAGCTCAGCAACTATTGAAAAGAGTTGGGGTACTTTATTTATAGTCATACAAGAAAAGCAACCATTACAGAAACATCACAGAAGCACAATCTTTTCAAAAAAACATTCATATAACAAAGAAACTACTTTAAGCTGTATTCCTCACACTGTTTTTCCCAAAGTTTGTTATATAATAGTTCACCACATCTTGAGAGCCAGAGCATCCAGCTAGCACTGACAATAATTGCATTGTATTCTTCCCTGTGTTGTTTACACAAGTTAGGAGATATACCGTACATTAATATACTTAATGAGATGGTTTGAAGTTTGTTTAATGAAGCAGTACATATAGCAGCATTCCAAAATCATTGTATTTTTTCCACAAGAAATACGAGCATGTTCCATGGTTTCCTCACAGTGATAGTTTATCCAGTGTCATTCCCCATCGATAGTCCTGTATTTCATATATTCCAACAAATCTAAACTGTCGTTCTCCAACTGTTCATAAAACAGTGGTAGTATGAGTAGCCCACGGCCTGATATAATAAGTGTCCATTATTATGTTAGCCCATGGGCTGATATAATAAGAATTGTCCATTATGAACTCTGCACAGAAGGCACCCCAGATGAGAATTAAACCAGAGAGCCTTTTGCTGTGAGGCAATAATGCCTGATGTTGTGCCAGTGTGCTGCCTTAATGTCTTCTTAATTATATATTTGAATATGTATAATATGAGTCTTTGAATGAGACTTTCCACATTACTCAGTAAAGTGCAATGAAGCAAGAAACACAACAGGGTAATACATTACTAATCCCCATCACTTTTATTGCAGTACACTGTACGCCTTTTTATGGGATTCCATCTACATCCATTAAAAAAAACTAAAAAAATGTACCTAGTAGCCGTTTTTCTCTTTCTTTAGGAAAGGGGTCTGCATTTCCCACATAGCCAAGTTTACCAAGAATAAGAGACTGTAACAAGTATACTTTCTGCTGGTAGGACAAAGAAAATGTTCCCAACTGCTCAATGTATTGTTATCCATATTTAATAAATGATTTGTCTGCTATAAGTAGATAGTCTCATGTCCGTATAATATACCCATGATGTTAGAAAAAAATGGAAGATATTCCAAACCCTTTACAGTTCACAATATTGAAAAAAACAATTCCATTATATTCAAAGTATGCTCTAAATCTTAATCTCCATCATTGTTAGCAATAATGTGTAACTCATCAGCAAAAAATAAACGATGGTAAGGATACCTCAGGTGTTATATTCATGGACAGCTCAAACACTGACCAGAACATTCAGTAAGAACAGTATTCATAATTAAGCAAAATAACAGGACACTGATGGCGGACCCTTGCTTGATACATCAATAGACTCTAATTTTTCAGCCCAGGTTTCTGTTAACTAATGGTCTGACCCAAGAATTTGTACAAGTACTTTGCAAGATAGACATGATGGAGTCATGAATGTTATAACCATTTAAAATGTCCCATAAACTAGAATGTCAGAAGCTTTCGACACATCACAGGAAAGTAAAAGTTCATTATTACATTGAATAGTAGAAATTATTTCTCTTAGCAATACTAAGACATCTTTAATAGTCCTTCCATGTGTTCCAAAATCCCCTGGATGAAACAATTTCACAGTAATTTTGGTTAACCATTCACAAAGTGTTTACAGGAAATGTTATTGTCTGTATTAATACTTGTTAATGGCTCCAATTAATTAATAATGTTCTGTCTCCTTTTTTAAAATCCATTTCAACATACCTTCACAAATAGTATTATTAATCCCAAACTTTAACCGTTCATGAAGCACTTGTAAAATAATCCTTTTCTGAACTGATGAAGAAGAGGGGTACAGCATCTGGTTCAGGAGAGGAGTCAACAACAACTTGCTGTGACACACTGTTTAATCCTTCTAGAACAATAAATAGGTTTGATTAGGGTAATATTGTCATAGTCATGATCAGACCGGCTTCAAGGTTGGGTATTCCTACATTTTGGCTGGCTACTGCTCTAAAAAGATTTTCTTGCATTTTCTTAATATTTTTACTCAAAAAGTGGGATACCTCTGCTTTTGTTCCCCTGACAACATATTTGTGTGTAAGTAGAAAACTTTACTCCATCTTCTGTGATATCTTCAGCAGTCCTTTTAAAGAGTTAATGAAGGAAGTGTTATTATGGTGCAAGGAATGTGCATAATCTTTAGCTACCTTTGCATATTCCTTTCTCCTTTCTGCCCACAAATCTTTTTCCATAAGACAATAAAGCTTCTTATATTTAGTTTTGTAAATAAGCTACCATTCAGATAATTCAAGTGGCATAGGTCTGAACTCATGGGGGGGGGGGGGGTGCAAAACAAACAAGCAAAAGGTGGGGTATTGTCTTTTTTGTTCTCCAAACAGCATTTTCCATGGTTATATGGGGATACCAATGCGGTTTGCTAGAAGCAAGAAACATGGATAGGAGGAATTTGGGAATAGAGAGAGGTACTAGACAGTGGTACTCACTGTTAGCAGTTCTGTTCACACTAGTTATGTAGGAACTAGCTGTGAAGGTAAGGAAAGAGCACAATAAAATGAGGTGGGTGGATCACAATTTCTACTGTTCGCAGAAGACTGTGTTCTGCTGACAGATGACAAAAACGCAGCTGGAGAAATAGCACTGAAGGAACTTGCAAGGTCTGAGAATGCATCAGTGCTGTGGTCAGCACAGGACAGGACACTGATAAGACAGAACTAGTCAAAAGCAAGGGAAATTCATCAGGGCTGCGGGCAGCACAGGACAGGACACTGATAAGACAGAACTAGTCAAAAGCAAGGGAGATGCATCAGGGCTGTGGTCAGCACAGGACAGGACACTGATAAGGCAGAACTAGTCAAAAGCAAAGGGAAATGCATCAGGGCTGTGGTCAGCACAAGGCAGGACACTGATAAGGCAGGACTAGTCAAAAGCAAAGGAAGTGAAACCTTACACGAAGCAGAGTTCCCAGAATACCTGGAAGTCCTAGTAGGGAGAACAAGCTCTGAAACAGTGCAGAAGAACATAAAAGAAACAAAGGTCAACATTAATAGGGGAGCAGATGCACCCCATCAGGAAAGGGTGAAGGGGAGCACATGCACCCCATCAGGGAAGAGGAGCACATGCACCCCATCAGGAAAGGATGAAGGGTAGCACATGCACCCCATCAGGGAAGGGTGAAGGGGGAGCACATGCACCCCATCAGTAAAGGGTGAAGGGGGAGCACATGCACCCCATCAGGAAAGGGTGAAGGGGGAGCACATGCAACCCATCAGGAAAGGGTGAATGCAGTAAGAATGATGGAATGGCTTGTTATAGTGTATACACACACACACACACACACACACACACACACACACACACACACACACACACACACACACACACACACACACACACACTCTGTCCAATAGAGCCAAAGGATTAAACATTAGCAAGCAAACTGCAGAACAAAATAGAAAATTGAATAGCTAAAGGGGAGGGGAGTCACAAGATGCAAGCTAAGAGTATTCAGGAAAAAAGGGGGTGGGGAGTCCTGTGGCATACAATACAGTCAAACAGACTGAGGAAGAAAAAAAGGATGGCAACCCCAAATGAGGTCTCCAATGAGCTAAGTGGGAAGGAGAAGTGAGGAAGCCCTGCAAAGATGGGGAAAGGTAACATATGACAAACAGGAAGACAGGAAGTATTGGGATAAGAAGGCATAGGGAAGCCCTGCAAAGGTGGGGAAAAGTAACATATGACAAACAGGAAGAGAGGAAGGTATTGGGATAAGAAGGCTGAGGGAAGCCCTGCAAAGGTGTGGAAAGGTAACATATGACAAGCAGGAAGAAAGGAAGGTATTGGGATAAGAAGGTAACATATGACAAGCAGGAAGAGAGGAAGGTATTGGGATAAGAAGGCTGAGGGAAGCCCTGCAAAGGTGGGGAAAGGTAACATATGACAAACAGGAAGACAGGAAGGTATTGGGATAAGAAGGTAACATGACAAACAGGAAGAGAGGAAGGTATTGGGATAAGAAGGTAACATGACAAACAGGAAGAGAGGAAGGTATTGGGATAAGAAGGTAACATGACAAACAGGAAGAGAGGAATGTACTGGGATAAGAAGGCTGAGGGAAGCCCTGCAAAGGTGGGGAAAGGTAACATATGACAAACAGGAAGACAGGAAGGTATTGGGATAAGAAGGTAACATGACAAACAGGAAGAGAGGAAGGTATTGGGATAAGAAGGCTGAGGGAAGCCCTGCAAAGGTGTGGAAAGGTAACATGTGACAAGCAGGAAGAGAGGAAGGTATTGGGATAAGAAGGCTGAGGGAAGCCCTGCAAAGGTGGGGAAAGGTAACATATGACAAACAGGAAGAGAGGAAGGTATTGGGATAAGAAGGTAACATGACAAACAGGAAGAGAGGAATGTACTGGGATAAGAAGGCTGAGGGAAGCCCTGCAAAGGTGGGGAAAGGTAACATATGACAAACAGGAAGACAGGAAGGTATTGGGATAAGAAGGTAACATGACAAACAGGAAGAGAGGAAGGTATTGGGATAAGAAGGCTGAGGGAAGCCCTGCAAAGGTGTGGAAAGGTAACATGTGACAAGCAGGAAGAGAGGAAGGTATTGGGATAAGAAGGTAACATGACAAACAGGAAGAGAGGAAGGTATTGGGATAAGAAGGTAACATGACAAACAGGAAGAGAGGAAGGTATTGGGATAAGAAGGCTGAGGGAAGCCCTGCAAAGGTGGGGAAAGGTAACATATGACAAGCAGGAAGAAAGGAAGGTATTGGGATAAGAAGGTAACATGACAAACAGGAAGAGAGGAAGGTATTGGGATAAGAAGGTAACATGACAAACAGGAAGAGAGGAAGGTATTGGGATAAGAAGGTAACATGACAAACAGGAAGAGAGGAAGGTATTGGGATAAGAAGGCTGAGGGAAGCCCTGCAAAGGTGTGGAAAGGTAACATATGACAAACAGGAAGACAGGAAGGTATTGGGATAAGAAGGTAACATGACAAGCAGGAAGAGAGGAAGGTATTGGGATAAGAAGGTAACATGACAAACAGGAAGAGAGGAAGGTATTGGGATAAGAAGGTAACATGACAAACAGGAAGAGAGGAAGGTATTGGGATAAGAAGGCTGAGGGAAGCCCTGCAAAGGTGTGGAAAGGTAACATGTGACAAGCAGGAAGAGAGGAAGGTATTGGGATAAGAAGGCTGAGGGAAGCCCTGCAAAGATGGGGAAAGGTAACATGTGACAAGCAGGAAGAGAGGAAGGTATTGGGATAAGAAGGTAACATGACAAACAGGAAGAGAGGAAGGTATTGGGATAAGAAGGTAACATGACAAACAGGAAGAGAGGAAGGTATTGGGATAAGAAGGTAACATGACAAACAGGAAGAGAGGAAGGTATTGGGATAAGAAGGCTGAGGGAAGCCCTGCAAAGGTGTGGAAAGGTAACATATGACAAACAGGAAGAGAGGAAGGTATTGGGATAAGAAGGTAACATGACAAGCAGGAAGAGAGGAAGGTATTGGGATAAGAAGGCTGAGGGAAGCCCTGCAAAGGTGTGGAAAGGTAACATGTGACAAGCAGGAAGAGAGGAAGGTATTGGGATAAGAAGGCTGAGGGAAGCCCTGCAAAGGTGGGGAAAGGTAACATATGACAAACAGGAAGACAGGAAGGTATTGGGATAAGAAGGTAACATGACAAGCAGGAAGAGAGGAAGGTATTGGGATAAGAAGGCTGAGGGAAGCCCTGCAAAGGTGTGGAAAGGTAACATGTGACAAGCAGGAAGAGAGGAAGGTATTGGGATAAGAAGGCTGAGGGAAGCCCTGCAAAGGTGTGGAAAGGTAACATGTGACAAACAGGAAGAGAGGAAGGTATTGGGATAAGAAGGTAACATGACAAACAGGAAGAGAGGAAGGTATTGGGATAAGAAGGTAACATGACAAACAGGAAGAGAGGAAGGTATTGGGATAAGAAGGTAACATGACAAGCAGGAAGAGAGGAAGGTATTGGGATAAGAAGGCTGAGGGAAGCCCTGCAAAGGTGTGGAAAGGTAACATATGACAAACAGGAAGAGAGGAAGGTATTGGGATAAGAAGGCTGAGGGAAGCCCTGCAAAGATGGGGAAAGGTAACATGTGACAAGCAGGAAGAGAGGAAGGTATTGGGATAAGAAGGTAACATGACAAACAGGAAGAGAGGAATGTACTGGGATAAGAAGGCTGAGGGAAGCCCTGCAAAGATGGGGAAAGGTAACATATGACAAGCAGGAAGAGAGGAAGGTATTGGGATAAGAAGGTAACATGACAAACAGGAAGAGAGGAAGGTATTGGGATAAGAAGGCTGAGGGAAGCCCTGCAAAGGTGTGGAAAGGTAACATGTGACAAACAGGAAGACAGGAAGGTATTGGGATAAGAAGGTAACATGACAAACAGGAAGAGAGGAATGTACTGGGATAAGAAGGCTGAGGGAACTTCTTGGTGAAGAATCAGACAGAGAGCTGCCAAGCACTAGGGTGAAGAAGAAAAACACTTAATGTACACATCTAAGGGAAAAATAGAAATCAGCAAGGAGAGAATAAACGTGAAGGAGAAGGAGAGAGAGAAAATAAAGGCATTTATGAAACAAAAAAGGAGCCAGCACCTAGGATGAATGAAGCAATGATTTATTGGAACTAGACCGGTTTCAGCAAGTAGCTTTCATCAGTAGTATAATCACAGGCAGCAGGAAAAGACCTTGCAATAAATACCTGTTCCAATCATAAACTCTGACATCATTTCCTGCTTAAGAATGACAACAAGGTAATCCTATAAACATGCAAATTCCTAAATAATTACTATAATATGGATGATAAAATAAACATATCCATTAGTAAATAATATGACCCACAAATGTATGAGGCAAAAATGCAAAGAGAGAAGAAAAGTTACAATTTATCATTGAGTCCAGGGGAGAAAGACCCCCAAGTTTTGCTATCCATTTCCTTTCCTTCATATTGAGTATATTATGCCAACCAGTTTTAAAAGATCTGTTACCTATAATATTATCAATAACTGTAAATGAAAATTTAGCAGTTGGGTGAGTCAGTGTGTGTCTATATAATGCATTGGTGGCTCGGGCATTCCTAATGTCTCCCAAATGCTCAGACATTCTAACCCTAAATTGTCTAGATGTTTGGCCTACATAAAAGGCTTGACAAATGCAGGTCGCAAAGTAAACAACCCAGTCTGTACTGCAATTACCAAAACAGTGTATATTGTCCAGTGTTCCTACTGGTGAAAGTTTTAGTTTTGAAGATGTACTTACAAAATGTACAATGTCGACAGGGGTATGATCCAACCAATTTATTCCCCATAAGAGTTTTTTTTTTGATAATTGACATGCTGAAATGTAGTTTTTTTTATAATAAGAAAAGTGAGACCCCAAAGTCTTACCTTTTCTATATGAGAATGAACACCTGTCCCCAAGGTAATCCTCCAATTGTGAATTGTTTTTTAAAATGTTCCAATGTTTGTCCACAATATCCATAATGTGCACTGTATTCCTGCCATGTGTTGTAACAAACCTCAAAATGTCATTAATTATTCTGCTTGTGATGTGGTTGATATTGTAATAATGTGTCCCTGGATTGGTTTCCAGACCACTGCATGGCAGAACTAACGTTTTGTTTAGCATATCCCCTAGCTAAAAATCTATTGGCTAAATCCTGATGGTATTGTGTCAGGTCCTGTTGAGATGAGCAAACCCTCTTAAGGCATAAAAACTGAGATTTGGGAATATTATTGATTGTATGTTTAGGATGGAGACTGTTGGCATGTAGCAAGGTGTTATATTCTGGAAATTTACGATATACAGTGGTCCTTAGTGTGTTATCAGACTGACGCTGTAAAAGAACGTCAAGAAAATGAATTTCATTTTGATGGTAATCAACCGTAAATTCAACACCTCATATATTTCCATTAAGATGTTCTATAAACTCATCCAAATATTGGCTACCTCCTTTCCAAACCAGCCAACAGTCATCCAAGTACCTTCTCCAAATGTCAATTTCAGGCAAATATAAATTATGAAGTTCATCATAGATAATATGCTCCTCCACATATCCCATATAAAGGTCAGCATAAATGGGGACTCTGAGAAAATAAAGGCAGCATGGGAAATATGGGAGAGAGAAAAGAAAAAGGCAAGGCAAGGAAAATATACAAAGACATGGGAGAAAAGAGAAGAGGCAGTATTGAAGGAATAAGGTCTGGATGGGTAGGGAAAAAGGATGACATTCATGCCCAGATTGATGAAAGCAGGTGAGAACCATAGCCAAGGAGATGCATAGAGTGGAACAGCAGCCAAAAGGCCAGGGAGATCAAGGAACTAGAGCAAGGACTCACAGAAATGCAGAATTATATTCCCCGATGGGACCAAACACGTGGAATCATTTACAAATGGTACTCACACCAAGTACATGGCAGGGGAAGGCAAACATCAAATATGGGAGACACAGTCAGGAGAAAGCAGGGATTTAGAAAGCTGAAAAAAAATGAAAAATACTGTGATAAACCAAACCTGTAGGCAGAAAGTGTAAGAACGTTGAGATCCTCATTAGCCCTACTGAAGGGAGCATTGCTGTTTGTCCACCCCTCATCCTGCAGTCGCCGTCTTCTTCTTCAGTATCTCAGACTACATTACCTTAGTCTCTATGGATGCATATGGTAAGAGTCCTTCACCAGTGGCTATTGGAGTGAATGAGACTTCTACACCAGATGCCCTTTGCCAAGTACCTATGCCAGCCATCTGACCTTTTCAGGTTTTCATTTGTGCCATCTGGAGGCTTAGCCTGGAATGACAGAGTACCTGCTGTGCTGGTGCAAGAACTTCCAGACAATAAAGGAGAGGCTTCCTAGCAAAGAAATGAGGCCTCATACCTCCTTTTCATTAGGTTACCACCTCAGGGACAGATACTCCCCCTACAGATGCCCGGAATGACACCTCATGCCTCCTTATCATTAGGGTTACCACCTCAGGGCCAGATACTCCCCCTACAGATACCCCCATCTCTGCTGAGCTTCATTATACAAAGCCTACTTAGGGGAACATGGCCACTCCCCTTTAACCCAGAGGCAACCACCCCTCAACCCTTAGAGTATCTCTCCCAGCAAAGAGAAAATGAGAATTCCCTTCAGTCTTACTTTTTGGATTTGGACCTAAATGAAGAGGATCTAGCTTATGTGGAGGAAAATTCATTACCTTTAGGCTGGGAGACAGATAGACAGTGAAGGTACTATATCCTTGGCTGCTCTTAGAGAAGACATCTCATTCAAAGAGAGGTAACATTTTTCATGACGATCCAGGGAGGTCTGTGAATCTCAGAAAATGTACCTAGTCCAGTGTTACAGCTGTTAGTCAATGCTGCTGTATCCCTGCAATGTTCTTTTTTTTTGTTGTTGTTTTATTTAGCTGCTTAATTTGTAAACCCACTGAACAAATTGTCCCTTTTCAGGGGTGACCTGTGAGCACTGTCTGGTTAAGTAATGGTAGATACAGCTGAATAAATGCTGAATCTGGGATGACAAAGGTAAGGTACAATTGAATAAATTCTTTCACCACCCATAAAATATGCTTTTTTTATGCATGAATTTTAAGATTCCTTCATACAATAGATAATTAGTTTATATTCTTTTTATAAATCATTCTGGTAAATTCCTTATCCAGTAGACTGAATTGCCCTTTTTAACACCTTATACCGACAATAACTCACTCCATCAAGGCCTGCCCATTGTTACTGGTCATATTCTTTTAAGGCATTTAGAGCATCTAATCCTATACTGGCTTTGTCAGTTATCTTACTTTTTCTGCAAGTTTAAATGATCCCTTTGTTTAACTAATTACCAATCTCTGCGAATATTCTGGATTGCCCGGGTCATAGTCAAGGCTTTATCCTTTTATGGAAGGGGCTCAGAGGCCTTTGGACATTTGCTGTCTGTGAATCATTGTTCATGCTGGAACATTGTAGGTTGTGCCATAACATAAGTTGTTAGTGACTGGGTGCTGTTCACGTGTGAAGTAACACTGTTACTGGCACCAGGGTGGTGCAGATTAGTGGTGTAAACATGTTTCATAGTGCTGAGGCAGTGCAGTGGCATGTTGCAGCAGCAGCCATTGTTGACACTGGGTTTTTCTAGCCAGTGCTGGCATTAGGCTTGGCACTGGGCAGTATACCATGGTGTAACAGCAGCTGAAGCTGGGACTGCGCAGAGCGGTGCTGTAACAGATACAGCAGCTGGCACTGGGACTGCACAGGGCGGTGCTGTAACTCGCACAGCAGCTGATGCTGGGACTGTGAAGGGTGGTACTGTAACTGACACAGCAGTTGGTGCTGGGACTGCACAGGGTGGTGCTGTAACAGACAGAGCAGCTGGCATTGGGACTGCACAGGGTGGTGCTGTAACAAACAGCAGCTGGCACTGAGACTGCATAGGGTGGTGCTGTAACAGACACAGCAGCTGACGCTGGGACTGCTCAGGGTGGTGCTGTAACAGACAAGAGCAGCTGGTGCTGGGACTGCGCTGAGTAGTGCTATAACAGACACAGTTGGTGCTTTGACTGTGCAGGGCGGTGCTGTAACAGACAGAGCAGCTGGGACTGCACAGGGTGGTGCTATAACAGACACAGCAGCTGGAGTTGGGAGTGCACAGGGCAGTGCTGTAACAGACACAGTTGTTGGTGCTTTGTGCAGGGTGGTGCTGTAACAGACACAGTTGTTGGTGCTTTGACTGCGCAGGGCGATGCTGTAACAGACACAGTTGTTGGTGCTTTGACTGTGCAGGGTGGTGCTGTAACAGACACAGTTGCTGGTGCTTTGACTGCGCAGGGCGGTGCTGTAACAGACACAGATGTTGGTGCTTTGACTGCGCAGGGCGGTGCTGTAACAGACACAGTTGTTGGTGCTTTGACTGCGCAGGGCAATGCTGTAACAGACACAATTGTTGGTACATTGACTGCGCAGGGCAGTGCTGTAACAGACACAGTTGTTGGTGCTTTGACTGCGCAGGGCGGTGCTGTAACAGACACAGTTGTTGGTGCTTTGACTGCGCAGGGCGGTGCTGTAACAGACACAATTGTTGGTGCTTTGACTGAGCTGATCGGTCCTGTAACAGACACAGTTGTTGGTGCTTTGACTGCGCAGGGCAGTGCTGTAACAGACACAGTTGTTGGTGCTTTGACTGCGCAGGGCGGTGCTGTAACAGACACAATTGTTGGTGCTTTGACTGCGCAGGGTGGTGCTGTAACAGACACAATTGTTGGTGCTTTGACTGCGCAGGGCAGTGCTGTAACAGACACAGTTGTTGGTGCTTTGACTGCGCAGGGCGGTGCCGTAACAGACACAGTTGTTGGTGCTTTGACTGCGCAGGGCGGTGCTGTAACAGACACAATTGTTGGTGCTTTGACTGCGCAGGGTGGTGCTGTAACAGACACAGTTGTTGGTGCTTTGACTGCATAGGGCGGTGCTGTAACAGACATAGCAGCTGGCGCTGGGACTGCGCACAGCAGTGCTGTAACAGATACAGCAATTGGTTCTGGGACTGCACAGGGTGGTGCTGTAACAGACGCAGCAGCTGGCTCTGGGACTGTGCAGGGCAGTGCTGAAACAGACACAGCAGTTGGTATTTTGACTGCACAGGGCGGTGCTGTAACAGACAGCAGTTGGCACTGGGACTGTGCAGGGCGGTGCTGTAACAGACAGAGCAGCTGACGCTGGGGCTGTGTAGGGCAGTGCTGAAACAGACACAGCAGGTGGTGCTGGGACTGTGCAGGTCGGTGCTGTAACAGAATGGTGCTGAGACTGCGCAGGGCAATGCTGTAACAGACACAGCCATGGTTGCTGGGACTGCGTAGGGCAGTGCTGTAACAGACAAAACAGTTAGCGCTGGGACTGTGCAGGGTGGTGCTGTAACAGACACAGCAGCTGGCGCTGGGACTGCATAGGGCAGTGCTGTAACAGACACAGCAGTTGGGGCTGGGACTGTGCAGGGCAGTGCTGTAACAGACACAGCAGCTGGTGCTGGGACTGTGTAGGGCAGTACTGTAACAGACACAGCAGTTAGGGCTGGGACTGTGCAGGGTGGTGCTGTAACAGACACAACAGCTGGCACTGGGACTGCATAGGGCAGGGCTGTAACAGACACAGCAGCTGGCGCTGGGACTGTGTAGGGCAGTGCCATAACAGACACAGCAGCTGGCTCTGGGACTGTGCAGGGTGGTGCTGTAAAAGACACAACAGTTGGGGCTGGGACTGTGCAGGGCAGTGCTGTAACAGACACAGCAGTTAGCGCTGGGACCATGCAGGGTGGTGCTGTAACAGACACAGCAGCTGGTGCTGGGACTGCATAGGGCGGTGCTGTAACAGACACAGCAGCTGGTGCTGGGACTGCATAGGGCGGTGCTGTAACAGACACAGCAGCTGGTATTTTGACTGCATAGGGCAGTGCTGTAACAGACACAGCAGTTAGCGCTGGGACTGTGCAGGGTCGTGCTGTAACAGACACAGCAGCTGGCACTGGGACTGCGTAGGGTGGTGCTGTAACAGACACTGCAGCTGGTGCTGGGGCTGCGTAGGGCGGTGCTGTAACAGACACAGCAGCTGGTGCTGGGACTGCGTAGGGTGGTGCTGTAACAGACACAGCAGCTGGTGCTGGGACTGTGTAGGGCAGTGCTGTAACAGACACAGCAGTTAGTGCTGGGACTGTGTATGGCGGTGCTGTAACAGACACAGCAGCTGGCTCTGGGACTGTGCAGGGCAGTGCTGTAGCAGACACTGTAGCTGGCGCTGGGACTGCGTAGGGCAGTGCCATAACAGACACAGCAGCTGGCTCTGGGACTGTGGAGGGCGGTGCTGTAACAGACACTGCATCTGGTGCTGGGACTGCGTAGGGTGGTGCTGTAACAGACACAGCAGTTAGCGCTGGGACTGTGCAGGGTGGTGCTGTAACAGACAGCAGCTGGTGCTGGGACTGCGTAGGTCAGTGCTGTAACAGGCACAGCAGTTAGCACTGGGACTGCTTGGGCGGTGCTGTAACAGACACTGCAGCTGGTGCTGGGATTGCATAGGGTGGTACTGTAACAGACACAGCAGCTGGCACTGGGACTGGGTAGGGCAGTGCCGTAGCAGAAACAGCAGCTGGCGCTGGGACTGTGCAGGGCGGTGCTGTAACAGACACAGCAGTTGGGGCTGGGACTGTGCAGGGCAGTGCTGTAACAGACACAGCAGTTAGCGCTGGGACTGTGCAGTGTGGTGCTGTAACAGACACAGCAGCTGGTGCTGGAACTGCTTAGGGCAGTGCTGTAACAGACACAGCAGTAAACGCTGGGATTGTGCAGGGTGGTGCTGTAACAGACACAGCAGCTGGCTCTGGGACTGCATAGGGTGGTGCTGCAACAGACACAGCAGCTGGTGCTGGGACTGCGTAGGGCAGTGCTGTAGCAGACACAGCAGCTGGCACTGGGACTGTGCAGGGTGGTGCTGTAACAGACACAGCAGCTGGCACTGGGACTGCGTAGGGCAGTGCTGTAACAGACACAGCAGTTGGCGCTGGGACTGCGTAGGGCAGTGCTGTAACAGACACAGCAGTTAGCGCTGGGACTGTGCAGGGTGGTGCTGTAACAGACACAGAAGCTGGCGCTGGGACTGTGTAGGGCAGCGCTGTAACAGACACAGCAGTTAGCACTGGGACTGTGCAGGGTGGTGCTGTAACAGACACAGTAGCTGGCACTGGGACTGCGTAGGGCGGTGCTGTAACAGACACAGCAGTTAGCGCTGGGACTGTGCAGGGTGGTGCTGTAACAAACACTGCAGCTAGTGCAGGGACTGCGTAGGGCGGTGCTGTAACAGACACAGCAGCTGGCGCTGGGACTGCATAGGGTGGTGCTGTAACAGACACAGCAGCTGGCGCTGGGACTGCATAGGGTGGTGCTGTAACAGACACAGCAGCTGGCACTGGGACTGTGCAGGGTGGTGCTGTAACAGACACAGCAGCTGGCGCTGGGACTGTGTAGGGCGGTGCTGTAACAGACACAGCAGCTGGCACTGGGACTGCGTAGGGCGGTGCTTTAACAGACACAGCAGCTGGTGCTGGGACTGCGTAGGGCGGTGCTGTAACAGACACAGCAGCTGGCACTGGGACTGTGTAGGGCGGTGCTGTAGCAGCCTTTTTTGGCAGTAGGGTACCTGCACAGCTGAGCTGTAACGGCCATTGTGGCTGCGAGGGATTGTGCAAAGTGTTGTTCTAACAACCATTTTGGTGTTAAAGAGGTACAATGTTGTGGTTAAAAGACATGATTGGTAATACAGTGTGAGAGATTTATGAAGAGCAGTCGAAGTTTTCATAAAGTAACGGCTGATGTTCTTTCTTATTCCTAGTTCCTTCTGTCGCTCCCAGCATTTTAACGCTGATTCAGGTTGGATCAGTGGTGCAGATAGTCTGGACTGAGATACCGCTCGAGCTGCAGCATGGCTTCATTACCAACTACAACGTGTATTTATGTTCTGTGGCTCCTAAAGCAAAAGGTACCTTATATTTATTGTCACTTCCTTCTTTTTTTTCCTGTATCATTTACAGTAGAGAGTCAATTATCCAAACATCGATTATCCGAAATGTCAATTATCCGAATGCAGCCTTCCAAAGTTTTTGGGTAGGAAAAATCATAAAGTCTGAATATGGAAACATTATACATATTCGCTTGTGTGTGTTTTTTGAGCTTGTAGCCCACTTGTGTGTAAAAAATATTCTTTACTGTCTACTGGAATCACTGAATGGTTGAAAAGTGTATTACCTGTGTGCAGAAAAAACCTTTTTAGAAGTTTTTTATCCATTTCAATTACATGTTTGATTATCCGAGCAATTTGATTATCCAAACTACCCTAGGTTCCAATTAGTTTGGATAATTGACTCTCTACTGTCCTTAGATTGCATCCTTACCTCCCTGAGCAGAGTTGTCAAGAACTTTACAGAGAAGTTTGGAGAGATGTTTGAGATTCATGTCCAGATGAATTCACCTTAACAAAACTCAACGTTTTACTGAAATATTTTTGGTGATTTCATTATCTACATTCATGTTGATTCACTTCTGCTTTGCTGCACAGAGGAGGTGTGAATGCGTGACATTGTTAACTCTGTGAAGAATATAGCCTGGTATCCACAAAAAAGGTGCATTGGTAGCAGTCTAAAGCAACATATGTTTCAGTGTTGCAGTATTTCAGTGCGACTACCATTTCAGAACACTCATATATATATCTGTAATTTGATTCTATGAAACATAAGAACACAGTACAAAACCTAAGGTTGTAGAGGGCTAACATACTTCACCATTTTCCCTTGGAGTAAGTAGTTTACCTCAGTTGTTACTTGCATGCATTTTTCTGGGCAGTCACATAATTTGACCATCTACCTCTGGGTCACGGCTGAAGTGGATACTGTCCATAGCTTCTTTTTGTTCCTTCCCATTCCTTTTCATATCCTCATACACATCTGGCCGATCTCCAGGGGTGAGGTGATTACTATACAGCCGTAGAGCTTGACCTAAGAAGGGTATAGAATTTGTTAACATTAATGTCCAGATTTTTTGAGCTGGATTTATTTATTTATTTTCAGTTTGTTTGCCAGGATAATGGCAGGTAATTTGCTTCTACTACATTGGTGGGGCATCATTGAATCACGGCATGTCAGGTTGGCATTGCTTCATGCAGTTACTACCAGAGATGCCCACTTGCATCCTTTCCCACCTTAGCTCATCCATCTGAAGGCTGACTACATCAGCAGAAAAGGTAGCTTTCTGCTTTGTCACTTACAACCAGGTGGCATTGCATTTACTGGCAAGTATACCTATCTGCTCTTTAACTAGCCTCAAAGGTGGCATTAAACTTAGAACCCATGCTTTCCATGCTATCCCTTTCTCACACTAGGGTGTCGGCGTACTGAAAACCAAAGATACCCATCTGGTTCCCCTCTCGCTTCAGGCTTACAATGTAGGTAGCAACAATGATCATTATCTTCCCCTACAGGTTTCTACTTGAAGACGTACTAAATTCCATGAAGGAGGCCTGCAAAGCCAAGCACTGCATCATTATTTTGGTAGTAGAGCTACATTCGTGCAGATTTAAGGAAAAAGTTAACGGATATTTTTCAGAACATGTTTTCAAAATGTAGCTGTTCTAACTTAACTGCACTTTGCATTTCAGTGCAGACATTTAAGTATGGTGTTCGAAATGTTACCATGAACCTTGATCCAGAATGCAGCTGTTCTAAGAAATGTAAAGTGCAGTTAAGTTAGAACAGCTAAATTCTGGATCAAGGTTCATGGTAACATTTCTGGTACCATACTTAAATGTCTGCACTGAAATGCAAAGTGTGGTTAAGTATGGTGTTCGAAACATTACCATGAACCTTGATCCAGAATGTAGCTGTTCTAAGAAATGTAAACTGTAATTAAGTTAGAACAGCTAAATTCTGGATCAAGGTTCATGGTAACATTTCTGGTACCATACTTAAATGTCTGCACTGAAATGCAAAGTGTGGTTAAGTATGGTGTTCGAAACATTACCATGAACCTTGATCCAGAATGTAGCTGTTCTAAGAAATGTAAAGTGTAATTAAGTTAGAACAGCTAAATTCTGGATCAAGGTTCATGGTAACATTTCTGGTACCATACTTAAATGTCTGCACTGAAATGCAAAGTGTGGTTAAGTATGGTGGTCGAAACGTTGCCATGAACCTTGATCCAGAATGTAGCTGTTCTAACTCAACCACACTTTGCATTACAGTGCAGACATTTAAGTATGGTGTTCGAAATGTTACCACGAACCTTGATCCAGAATGTAGCTTTTCAAATTTAACTACACTTTGCATTTCAGTGCAGACATTTAAGTATGGTGTTCGAAATGTTTCCATGAACCTTGATCCAGAATGCAGCTGTTCTAAGAAATGTAAAGTGTAGTTAAGTTAGAACAGCTAAATTCTGGATCAAAGTTCATGGTAACATTTCTGGTACCATACTTAAATGTCTGCACTGAAATGCAAAGTGTGGTTAAGTATGGTGGTCGAAACGTTACCATGAACCTTGATCCAGAATGTATCTGTTCTAACTCAACCACACTTTGCATTACAGTGCAGACATTTAAGTATGGTATTCGAAATGTTACCATGAACCTTGATCCAGAATGTAGCTTTTCAAATTTAACTACACTTTGCATTTCAGTGCAGACATTTAGGTATGGTTTTTGAAATATTACCATGAACCTTTTTCCAGAATGTAACTGTTCTAACTTAAAACACACTTTGCATTTCAGTGCAGACATTTAAGTATGGTGTTCGAAATGTTACCATGAACCTTGATCCAGAATGTAGCTTTTCTAACTTAACCACACTTTGCATTTCAGTGCAGACATTTATGGTGTTCAAAATGTTACCATGAACCTTCATCCAGAATGTAGCTGTTCTAACTTAACCACACTTTGCATTTCAGTGGAGACATTTAAGTATGGTGTTAGAAATGTTACCATGAACCTTGATCCAGAATGTAGTTGTTCTAACTTAACTACACTTTGCATTTCAGTGCAGACATTTAAGTATGGTGTTCAAAATGTTACCATGAACCTTGATCCAGAATGTAGCTGTTCTAACTTAACTACACTTTGCATTTCAGTGCAGACATTTAAGTATAGTGTTCGAAATGTTACCATAAACTTTGATCCAGAATGTAACTTTTCTAACTTAACTACACTTTGCATTTCAGTGCAGACATTTAAGTGTGGTGTTCAAAATGTTACCATGAACCTTGATCTAGAATGTAGTTGTTCTAACTTAACTACACTTTGCATTTCAGTGCAGACATTTAAGTATAGTGTTCAAAATGCTACCATGAACCTTGATCCAGAATGTAGCTGTTCTAACTTAACCACACTTTGCATTTCAGTGCAGGCATTTAAGTATGGTGTTTGAAATGTTACCATGAACCTTGATCCAGAATGTAGCTGTTCTAACTTAACCACACTTTGCATTTCAGTGCAGACATTTAAATATGGTGTTCAAAATGTTACCATGAACATCGATCCAGAATATAGCTGTTCTAAGAAATGTAAAGTTTAGTTAAGTTAGAACAGCTACATTCTGGATCAAGGTTCATGGTAGTATTTCTGGTACCATACTTATACTGCATGGAAATGCAAAGTTTAGTTAAGTATGGTGTTAAAAATGTTACCATGAACCTTGATCTAGAATGTAGTTGTTCTTACTTAACTACACTTTGCATTTCAGTGCAGACATTTAAGTATAGTGTTCAAAATTTTACCATGAACCTTGATCCAGAATGTAGCTGTTCTAACTTAACTACACTTTGCATTTCAGTGCAGACATTTAAGTGTGGTGTTAAAAATGTTACCATGAACCTTGATCTAGAATGTAGTTGTTCTTACTTAACTACACTTTGCATTTCAGTGCAGAAATTAAGTATGGTGTTCAAAATTTTACCATGAACCTTGATCCAGAATGTAGCTGTTCTAACTTAACTACACTTTGCATTTCAGTGCAGACATTAAAGTATGGTGTATGAAATGCTACCATGAATCTTGATCCAGAATGTAGCTGTTCTAACTTAAAACACACTTTGCATTTCAGTGCAGGCATTAAAGTATGGTGTTAAAAATGTTACCATGAACCTTGATCTAGAATGTAGCTGTTCTAACTTAACCACACTTTGCATTTTAGTGCAGACATTTAAGTATAGTGTTCGAAATGTTACCATGAACCTTGATCCAGAATGTAGCTGTTCTAACTTAAAACACACTTTGCATTTTAGTGCAGACATTTCAGTATAGTGTTCGAAATGTTACCATGAACCTTGATCCAGAATGTAGCTGTTCTAACTTAACCACACTTTGTATTTCAGTGCAGACATTTAGGTAAGGTGTTCAAAATGTTACCATGAATCTTGATCCAGAATGTAGCTGTTCTAACTTAACCACACTTTGCATTTCAGTGCAGACATTTAAGTATGGTGCTAGAAATGTTACCATGAACCTTGATCCAGAATGTAGTTGTTCTAACTTAACTACACTTTGCATTTCAGTGCAGACATTTAAGTATGGTGTTCAAAATGTTACCATGAACCTTGATCCAGAATGTAGCTGTTCTAACTTAACTACACTTTGCATTTCAGTGCAGACATTTAAGTATAGTGTTCAAAATGTTACCATAAACTTTGATCCAGAATGTAACTTTTCTAACTTAACTACACTTTGCATTTCAGTGCAGACATTTAAGTGTGGTGTTCAAAATGTTACCATGAACCTTGATCTAGAATGTAGTTGTTCTAACTTAACTACACTTTGCATTTCAGTGCAGACATTTAAGTATAGTGTTCAAAATGCTACCATGAACCTTGATCCAGAATGTAGCTGTTCTAACTTAACCACACTTTGCATTTCAGTGCAGACATTTAAGTGTGGTGTTCAAAATGTTACCATGAACCTTGATCTAGAATGTAGTTGTTCTAACTTAACTACACTTTGCATTTCAGTGCAGACATTTAAGTATGGTGTTCGAAATGTTACCATGAACCTTGATCCAGAATGTAGTTGTTCTAACATAACTACACTTTGCATTTCAGTGCAGACATTTAAGTATGGTGTTAGAAATGTTACCATGAACCTTGATCCAGAATGTAGCTGTTCTAACTTAACCACACTTTGCATTTCAGTGCAGGCATTTAAGTATGGTGTTCGAAATGTTACCATGAACCTTGATCCAGAATGTAGCTGTTCTAACTTAACCACACTTTGCATTTCAGTGCAGACATTTAAATATGGTGTTCAAAATGTTACCATGAACATCGATCCAGAATGTAGCTGTTCTATGAAATGTAAAGTTTAGTTAAGTTAGAACAGCTACATTCTGGATCAAGGTTCATGGTAGTATTTCTGGTACCATACTTATACTGCATGGAAATGCAAAGTTTAGTTAAGTATGGTGTTAAAAATGTTACCATGAACCTTGATCTAGAATGTAGTTGTTCTTACTTAACTACACTTTGCATTTCAGTGCAGACATTTAAGTATAGTGTTCAAAATTTTACCATGAACCTTGATCCAGAATGTAGCTGTTCTAGCTTAACTACACTTTGCATTTCAGTGCAGACATTTAAGTGTGGTGTTAAAAATGTTACCATGAACCTTGATCTAGAATGTAGTTGTTCTTACTTAACTACACTTTGCATTTCAGTGCAGACATTAAGTATGGTGTTCAAAATTTTACCATGAACCTTGATCCAGAATGTAGCTGTTCTAACTTAACTACACTTTGCATTTCAGTGCAGACATTAAAGTATGGTGTATGAAATGCTACCATGAATCTTGATCCAGAATGTAGCTGTTCTAACTTAAAACACACTTTGCATTTCAGTGCAGGCATTAAAGTATGGTGTTAAAAATGTTACCATGAACCTTGATCTAGAATGTAGCTGTTCTAACTTAACCACACTTTGCATTTTAGTGCAGACATTTAAGTATAGTGTTCGAAATGTTACCATGAACCTTGATCCAGAATGTCGCTGTTCTAACTTAAAACACACTTTGCATTTTAGTGCAGACATTTAAGTATAGTGTTCGAAATGTTACCATGAACCTTGATCCAGAATGTAGCTGTTCTAACTTAAAACACACTTTGCATTTTAGTGCAGACATTTAAGTATAGTGTTCGAAATGTTACCATGAACCTTGATCCAGAATGTAGCTGTTCTAACTTAACCACACTTTGTATTTCAGTGCAGACATTTAGGTATGGTGTTCAAAATGTTACCATGAATCTTGATCCAGAATGTAGCTGTTCTAACTTAACCACACTTTGCATTTCAGTGCAGACATTTAGGTATGGTGTTCAAAATGTTACCATGAATCTTGATCCAGAATGTAGCTGTTCTAACTTAACCACACTTTGCATTTCAGTGCAGACATTTAGGTATGGTGTTCAAAATGTTACCATGAATCTTGATCCAGAATGTAGCTGTTCTAACTTAAAACACACTTTGCATTTCAGTGCAGACATTTAAGTATGGTGTATGAAATGCTACCATGAACCTTGATCTAGAATGTAGCTGTTCTAACTTAACCACACTTTGCATTTCAGTGCAGACATTAAAGTATGGTGTATGAAATGCTACCATGAACCTTGATCCAGAATGTAGCTGTTCTAACTTAAAACACACTTTGCATTTCAGTGCAGACATTTAAGTATGGTGTATGAAATGCTACCATGAACCTTGATCTAGAATGTAGCTGTTCTAACTTAACCACGCTTTGCATTTCAGTGCGGACATTTAGGTATGGTGTTCAAAATGTTACCATGAATCTTGATCCAGAATGTAGCTGTTCTAACTTAACCACACTTTACATTTCAGTGCAGACATTAAAATATGGTGTTTGAAATGTTAGTAACTTGAACCTTGATCCAGAATGCCGTTGTTCTAACTTAACTACACTTTGCATTTCAGTGCAGACATTTAAGTATGGTGTTCGAAATGTTACCATGAACATTGATCCGGGAGAATATGAAATCTGTATCTCTGCATCGACAGCTGAAGGAGAGGGGAATGTGAGTGCTGCAGTGCGTTTCAAGGTACACGTACCAGGTATGAGCAGCTTCTGACTGGCTACACAGAAAAGCACAACATGGGAGAAATGTTGTTTGATTGCATTGTAAAAAATGGAATAATTCCATTCTTTTAGGTCCCTTTGTTCTTTACTTTCTTGAAACGTTCAAAGCTGCCTTCTCCGAGACCTTGAATCCTCAGTGCAGATCACTAACAACTAGTATGGTTGCTTGATCAGACAGCAGCTGTATTTAAGGAGTCTGGGTTTGTCTGCTTTGTTGGTAGTTTCCCGAGAAATCCATAATCACTGAAAAACAACTTTGCACGTAATGCTTAGCAGATGGATCACAGTTCAGTGATATCTAATTTAGTAGCAAAGGGGTCGCAAATGAATAACTATTCATCAGGTCTACTGATATCCATCTTAGTTTTTTTGGGGGTATATATTGCAGTGATACCTGCATTTCTGTGCAGACACCCCCCCCCCCTCGCATGGACATATGAAGGAACATAGTCTCATACCTGTGCACACTGAATTGGTGAGGGGATGCGCCCACGCACCATGGATCCTCAGTATGCTGCATCATTTTGTAATGGACATGGCTGGATTTAAGGATTTATGCAGAGCAGTGGATATGTAAACCACTAGACTGTATACATCACTGCAGACATTTTCCTGGGGAGAGCTGCAGGTGCATATAGTTATATATCCACCTTCATGACCTTTTGGTATACTTTGAATTTAGACTGCCAGCATCACAGAACAGTACCTCACATTAGTGCCAGCCACCTGCCTGCTGAACAGAACCTCACATTAGTACCAGCCACCTGCCTGCTGAACAGTACATCACATTAGTACCAGCCACCTGCCTGCTGATCAGTACCTCACATTAATACCAGCCACCTGCCTGCTGATCAGTACCTCACATTAGTAACAGCCATCTGCCCACTGAACAGTACCTCACATTAGTGCCAGCCACCTGCCTGCTGAACAGCACCTCACATTAGTACCAGCCACCTGCCTGCCGAACAGCACTTCACATTAGTACCAGCCACCTGCCTGCTGAATAGTACCTTACATTAGTTCCAGCCACCTGCCTGCTGAATAGCACCTCACATTAGTACCAGCCACCTGCCTGTTGAACAGTCCCTCACATTAATGCCAGTCACCTGCCTGCTGAACACCGCTTCAGATTAGTGCCAGTCACCTGCCTGCTGATCAGTACCTCACATTATTACCAGCCACCTGCCCGCTGAACAGCACCTCACATTAGTATCAGCCACCTGCCTGCTGATCTGTACCTCACATTATTACCAGCCACCTGCCCGCTGAACAGCGCCTCACTTTAGTACGAGCCACCTGCCTGCTGAACAGTACCTCACATTAGTGTCAGCCACTTGCCTGCTGTACCTCACATTAGTACCAGCCACCTGCCTGCTGATCAGTACCTCATTAGTACCAGCCACCTGCCTGCTGAGCAGTACCTCACATTAGTACAAGCCACCTGCCTGCTGAACAGTGTCTCACATTAGTATCAGACAATTGGCCACTGAACAGTACCTCACATTAATAAAAGCCACCTGCCTGCTGATCAGTACCCCACATTAGTACCAGACACCTGCCTGCTGAACCACACCTCACATTAGTACCAGCCTCCTGCCTGCTGAACAGTACCTTACATTAGTACCAGCCACTTGGCTGCTGTACCTCACATTAGTACCAGCCACCTGCCTGCTGAATAGTACCTCACATTAGTACCAGCCACCTGCCTGCCGAACAGCACCTCACATTTGTACCAGCCGCCTGCCTGGTGAACAGTACCTCACATTGGTGTCAGCCACCTGCCTGCTGAACAGTGCTTTACACTAGTACCAGCCACCTGCCTGCTGAACAGCACCTCACATTAGTACCAGCCACCTGCCTGCTGATCAGTACGTCACATTAGTACCAGCCACCTGCCTGCTGATCAGTACCTCATATTAGTATCAGCCGCCTGCCTGCTGATCAGTACCTCACATTAGTACCAGCCATCTGCCCGCTGAACAGCACCTCACATTAGTGCCAGCCACCTGCCTGCTGAACAGCACCTCACATTAGTACCAGCCACCTGCCTGCCGAACAACACTTCACATTAGTACCAGCCACCTGCCTGCTGAACACACCTCACATTAGTACCAGCCACCTGCCTCCTGAACAGTACCTCACAATAGTACCAGCCACCTACTTGCTGAACAGCACGTCACATTAGTACCAGCCACCTGCCTGCTAAACAGCATCCCACATTAGTACCAGCCACCTGCCTGCTAAACAGCACCTCACATTAGTACCAGCCACCTGCCTGCTGAATAGTACCTTACATTAGTTCCAGTCACCTGCCTGCTGGACAGCACCTCACATTAGTACCAGCCACCTGCCTGCTGATCAGTACCTCACATTATTACCAGCCACCTGCCTGCTGAACAACACCTCACAGTATTACCACCCACCTGCCCACTGAACAGCACCTCACTTTAGTACCAGCCACCTGCCTGCTGAACAGTATCTCACATTAGTGCCAGCCACCTGCCTGCTGAACAGCACTTCACATTCGTACCAGCCACCTGCCTCCTGAACAGCACCTCACATTAATACCAGCCACTTGCCTGCTGTACCTCACATTAGTACCAGCCACCTGCCTGCTGATCAGTACCTCATTAGTACCAGCCACCTGCCTGCTGAACAGTACCTCACATTAGTACAAGTCACCTGCCTGCTGAACAGTGTCTTACATTAGTACCAGCCACCTGGCCACTTAACAGTACCTCACATTAATACCAGCCACCTGCCTGCTGATCAGTAACCCACATTAGTACCAGACACCTGCCTGCTGAACAGCACCTCACATTAGTACCAGCCTCCTGCCTGCTGAACAGTACCTCACATTAGTACCAACCACTTGCCTGCTGTACCTCACATTAGTACCAGCCATCTGCCTGCTGAATAGTACCTCACATTAGTACCAGCCACCTGCATGCCGAACAGCACCTCACATTTGTACCAGCCACCTGCCTGCTGAACAGTACCTCACATTAGTGCCAGCCACCTGCCTGCTGAACAGCACCTCATATTAGCACCAGCCACCTGCCTGCCAAACAGTACCTCACATTAGTATCAGCCACCAGCCTGTCGGACAGCACCCCACATTAGTACCAGCCACCTGCCTGCTGAACAGCACCTCAGATTATTACCAGCCACCTGCCTGCCAAACAGTACCTCACATTAGTGCCAGCACCTGCCTGCTGAACAGCACCTCACATTAGTACCAGCCACCTGCCTGCTGAACAGTACCTCACATTAGTGTCAGACGCCTGCCTGCTGAACAGCACCTCACATTACTACCAGCCACCTGCCTGGTGAACAGTACCTTACATTAGTACCAGCCACCTGCCTGCTGAACAGTACCTCACATTAGTACCAGCCACCTGCCTGCTGAACAGCATCTCACATTAGCACCAGCCACCTGCCTGCCAAACAGTACCTCACATTAGTACCAGCCACCTGCCTGCTGAACAGCGCCTTACGTTAGTACCAGCCTCCAGCCTGCTGAACAGTACCTCACATTAGTACTAGCAACCTGCCTGCCACTCTCTTCAGGAACATTGCAGGTCATGATCAGGGGGACAGCAGGTTTCAGCTATTTGTGCCGATTATGCATTTTAATTAAATAATCAAATGCAATGACGCTGATAAAGGGTGTAAACAAGTTTTGTCTGACCTACAGGATTAGATATGTTGCTTGTCCCTGCACTTCCCACACCACCAGCAGTTTATCACCACTCAAGCTGCACCATAACTAATGTCTCCCTTTCAGGCATGTGAGACTCCTAATTCTAAGTGCACTGAGCATGACAAATAATCTGAAATCTAACAATAAATGCAGCTTATGTTGAATTTCACTGTAACATAATTAAACCTGTTTTGCAGTTGGGTGTGCCACCCTTGCTCTTCTGACACAGGGATTGTGCCCAGCGCTTCTGCTGACTGCAAAGTTGCTGTATTTCAGAGAAGGGGGACCCTCTGAGATGCTCCTGTTTTGCACTTTATTTTCCTGTATTTGCATGAATGTTCCTCCTGTTCTGAGGATTGCTGTTGCAGTGCACACAACTTCAACAGGCACTTCTAACTACAACTAAGTGGACCCACCTGTTGCTCTAGGGGGTATGAGCTACCTAAATCTGGTAGCGTCTAAGCCCTACAATGTAGAACCTCCACTGCTGAAAACACATAACTGCGTAAAAAAAAAAAAAAACAAATAAAATGAAAGTACACTTAAATGTAGAAAAAATAACCACATAAAAAAACAAAATGACATGAAGTGGAACATTAAAAGGAAAACATTTATTTATTGCTTTTGTTTATTTGGAAAGTCCAACTGGGGACAAGTCCCAATTTCAGTGGTGAAATGCTCCATTTTACAGAATGAGTAGCAGGCAATTATACAAGATTTACATAATTAATGTACATACATAGACTAGTAATAATATGACAGTTAATCAAAAAGTAAATGCACATACATAGAATAGTAAATGTACATACATAAAATGGTACAGACAGAGTAGTATATGTACATGTGTAGAATAGTAAATGTACATACGGAGAATAGTAAATGTACATACATAAAATGGTAAATGTACAGACATAGAGTAGTAAGTGTACAGACATAGAATAGTAAATGTACATGTCTAAAATGGTAAATGTACAG
>NC_056749.1:25366580-25404080 GCF_019279795.1 Protopterus annectens
ACATGTTAGTGTAATGAGAGAAATAAAAATGTAAAAGGAGAAATAGACATAAACTTGGGAAATGATCATGATTAATGTTGTACAAATTGTACAGGAAATGTTTAAAGAGAAAAAGAAGGGAGCGAGAAAACATGGAAAGTAAAACAGTTAGCAGAAAAGGGGAATAAAGAGTTAAAGATTTCTTTAAATAAGCTAGATGAAGTATTAGGACAAGTAAATATAGATCTGGCTGCAGGACCAGATGGAGTAGGGTATAAGATGTATAAAATCTTAAGGGATTGACAAAAAATATTTTTAAAAATTTTGAATGAATGATTAAATGAGGATTTTATATATAAAGAATTATGTAGTGGAATACTTAAGTTCACATGGAAGAAGAAAGATAGAAGACAAAAAGTAGAGACTGATAGTATTGAATAATAATGATTATAAGATCTTTATGAAAGTAATGCAAATGAGATTTGAAACTAAAATGGAAAATGCTATGGAAGATAGTATATATAGTATAAAATGTAAGGATTGTCAAGAATTATTAATAAGAGAAATTGTGGATGATATTATGAATAGAAAAGAAAAAGCAAAAATCATGATAGGAGCCCTTAATAAAGTATTTGCTATAAATGGACATGAAATCTTATGGGTAGTCATGAACATGTATTATATAAGTGAGAAAGTTAGGAAGTTATGTATGTCAGCGTATAGTATCAGTAACATAAAACTATTTGTAAATGGCTGTTAACTCAAGAGGTACATATGAAGAGTTGTGTAGGGCAGGGATATCCAGTGCATTGTATATTCTTTGCATTAGTTATGAATGTGATAGTATGTTAAATAAATTACAGAATAAAGCAGCTAGGTATATAACTCCTGAAGTGTTAAGAATTCCAGTTCTGTTAACATGTGGAGATGACATTATAATAATTGCAAAAAAAAAAAAAAAAAATTTGGATAAAGAAGTAATAATTTGCACAAATCAGTGTCTAGTGGTAATAGAGGTGGCC
This sequence comes from Protopterus annectens, assembly GCF_019279795.1. Lineage (NCBI taxonomy): Eukaryota > Metazoa > Chordata > Ceratodontiformes > Protopteridae > Protopterus > Protopterus annectens. The sequence continues at coordinate 25,367,582 of NC_056749.1, forward strand.
TTAAATAAAGAGGAAAGTAAAGGTTTAGGTGATGTGAAGATATTGGTATATATTTACAATGAATACAATGTCTGTGTTAGGTATAACATTTGGAAATAAAGATGTTAGTAGAAGTCAATGGGAAAAGTAATAGAAGAAGTAAAACACACCTGTCTTTTCTGGAGAATATATAAATTATCATTCAGAAAGAAGGCTTATTAGATAAATTCAGTACTGCTGTAAATGGCATGCTTAGCAAGTACATTTATGTTGTCAAAAGTATTTGAAAATGAATTATTTCAGATTAAACCCACTAAAAAGAAAAGTTTTGTATGTAAATATAGAGGACCCAGCGGTATATGCTGCTTCATTAAATTTATGCAATGTGTTAAAGTGGATAAATGAAAAAGATGAGCGATTAGCAGTAAAATTGTAGACGTGTGATACATTTGGGGTTATAGTAAAAAATAATAAAAGAGAAAAGAGGGTATTAATGAAAAATAAAATATTACTAAGAAAAATTGTGTGTGACACATAGAAATTAATAGAATATAATGATAAAACAGTATGTAAAACCTAGGAAAATCTAACAGATGAAAAATTAAAACTATAAAAATAAGAATCAAATAGTGAAATCAGAAAGCAGAATGTCAAGATTGTTTGCGGAGACTGGTAATAGATAAAGTGCCAGTAAAAGGAAATATGCCATATAAAAAGAAAAGTGATAGAATGTGTTTACATTGTCAAGAAGAAGCAACAGAACATGAGTTTTTAATATGTACGAGTAAAAAGTTTTGGGAGAAGCTATGTAAAGAAGATTTATTTGTTTGAAGATGTAAAATAAGTGGATAAAATAAACACGGATATAATTAAATATGGATATTATAAGAACAGAAGTAAAGAATATCTTAAAATAGTAGAGAAGTTATTTTATGTTATATGGAATGACAGAATAAATGAAGTTACGTTTAATGGTAAATGGATTTTAGCAACAGTAAAATCAGATGGTGGTTATGGAAGAAGGAGTGGGGGTCTAATAGGGATGAAAATTTACCAAGCTTGTAAATGAAGTTATAAATATGTGTAAATATATTTGTATATTTATACATTTATAAATATTTGTAAATAAGTCTTTTTTTGTGCATAAAGGACCTCTACACTTTTCAGTAGGTGGTGGTAGCTCCACATGAACTACAACCCACTCAAACAGATGGCACCTCAGTTTAATATCTCATTTGAAGGATGACACACTCAGGAGTGCAGCATCCTCCTTTTGCTGCACTGCAGTGTTAGTTATCGATCTACTTAGTGTGGGAATAGAACTCACAGCCTTCTGCACCAAAGGCGAGTGTGCAACCTGTTGTGCCACTGACTGTTATTATGATGGGAGATTGTAACTGCAATTTGAGAAAGGGGGGGCAAGGTATTAAAGTAATAAGAGAAATTATAAAATATGGGCTGTTGAAATAGACAATGAAGATATAAAAAGGGTGATTTTCAGAAATGAAATGTATTATGTGGTATATTCAAAATATATGAAAGAAATCATAGCTGTGGAGTAAATGGCAAGGTTTTCTGATCATACGGTGGTATGAGCTAGAACAGATGACACCGATGAAGTAAAAGAAGAAAATGGAATAAAACAATTGACTGGTGAGATTACTAAAGCAGCTGAGATGAGGGTACATTATGAAAACCTGACAGACTGGTGGAGTGCTTACAAATGAAAATGCAAGGAAATGTTTTTTGACTGTAGAAAAAAAAACAGTGAAGCAAAGTAATAACATAGTATATAATGACATCATAAAAAGGTATGAAAAAGAATCAGAACAATGTGATGAGAGAATTAAAAATAGAGAGTTGTATGAAAAAGAGAAAAAAAATAAAAAATATCTTGTTTAGACAACTTTTTAACAGGAAAAAAAGGAAGTTTCACCATTTTGGGAAAAGAGGCAAAATAATGGAAGGAAACCTGAATGCAGTATTTGAAAAAAGATATATTAGAAATATTAGAAAAAAAAAAGAAATATTAGAAAGAAATAATGGCAATTGTGGAAACGTTTGTGGTGGAACGTATGGAAAGAAAGTAGTACAAGAAGATATACGGATTGTGAAAAATATCTCAGTATGTTAAGAATTTTCTAGAAAAGAAGGTTACTGTGAGAGAAACATGCGGAATAATAAAATAAGAAAGGAAAGGAAAAATCAGCACTAGAAATAAATGGATTACGTTATATATATTCTAAAGAGGTGAAATTTTTAGTGGCGTAATTAAGTTTGTATGGCAAGAAAATAAAATAAAATAAATAAAAATTTTGAGATCAATAACAGTGGGAAATACAGATTATAAAATCTTTAGAAAGTAATACAGAATAGAATGCAAAAGGTTTTGGATGAATTTATAGGAGAATTTTTTTAGCAATTGAAGGAAATATTAACAGTAAAAGAAGTAGCAGATATGATTTTGAAAGAAAATAAGGAAGTAAGGCTAGTGATGTGATGTGGCAGAGGTATCAGAGCAGGTTAGTCATGAAGAAAAATAAAAGATTCTAGAGACATAGGATAAGACAAAAAATTTTGAATGTCCGAAAGTATGCTATGAAATGTCGTGAGTGGAATGTTATGGTAAACATATGGATAGAAAAAAGGATAAAAGTTAAGAGAAGAGTTAAACAAGGATGTCCATTAAGTATGTGTCTGTCTGTACTCCTAATGAATATAATAATTCAAACATGTTTGTATAAAATGAAGGAAGCAAAATAAGAGATGGGAAAAGGAGTTATAATACCAATTTATCTGTCATATGTAGATGATTTACTGACTGTGGATAAAAACAAGCTATGGACAAATGAAGTAGAAGTCTGATTGGAGGAATTATTAAAGAAAGGTAAGTTAGAGTTAAGCAATGCAAAACTCAAAAGGTTTGGTGAAACTAAGCAAATGAGTGGAGTATATCATACTAGGGAAAAATATGTATGTCTGATAGCTGTTGTGGAGTAGTTCCCCTTATAGGCTCTTCAAATCTGGTGGAATGGCTGGTTCTCTCCACGACTTGCTTGAAGCCCCCCAAATGGGATTACCAAAAACAGTATGAGGGAGAACAGGATCTCATTGATCTTCCTCAAAAAACGGACCCTAAGCACAAAATGTTTTTGAAAAAAAAATTCAGAAAATTTAAAATCCTCCAGTGAGAGGAAATTTACCTGTCTACTTTATTAGCAGCCTTTTATTTTCTTTTTATTATACTTTGAACACAACCAGTACCTCTAATCACACCATTAATGCAACGTTACAGCCACAGAGGGAACGCTGTACCAAAAACCTGTAAAATCAATCTTTTTATTGTAGTACGAACAATAATCCACTCATTACAAGATGTGGTTTAGCGCTTTCACCCACCGTATGTGGGCTTCTTCAGAACAATGTTACAATCAATGACATACATTTAAATAAATTTTTAGGCACCAAAAATTTTCATTAGTGGTCCGCCCTTAAAGTGATATCACTAAATAAACCTTTTTAATACACATATTAATGCTAGTATAATCATTAAAAGTTGTCATATCAACTAATAAGAATTAATAAAAAATGTACATGTATACTACACTAATTCCTTATGTTTAAAAACTATAAAATATACATATAAATATAAATATATACATATTTCAAAGTATATACGTATGCATACTTATTAAAATACACTTGAAAATATTTCATCTCTGTATTCAAAACATAACATATATTGACAATTCATATAACAATTCTTTCTAAATTATGTACCAACTTCTGTCTCAACTAAAAGTTGATACTAACTTCCTTACTTACAATGTATACTGACATTTTAATACTGTGACTGCTCCATATTTCTCATCTACATGTCTTAGACTTCTCACTATTGTCTTATATTTAATATAGGTTTAATTGATATATAATCGTTCATGCCTGGTGGAGTTGAAGCATCTGTGAATAGTTGCCACCATACTTCCTTAAATCCCAGGGTTGCCTTCCGATTCCCTCCCTTGGGATTATGTTTTATGTGTTCTAAAATCACAAATCTAAATTTATGTGTTTCTCTATACTTTTCTATATGTCTGTACAATGCATTGTTGGAATCCTTCTTTTTAATACTGTATAGGTGATCGTATATATGCTTATTAAAACGTCTTTCCTATATAGTATTCAGGACATGCACTGCACTTCACCATGTATATCACATAATTCGTGTTGCAATTACCCTGTTTAAATCTTATAGAAAAAACACCTTTACTAACTCATATTTGCACTACGATAGTGCTCACCCTTCTCATTATAAGAGAAACATTGTCAAAGGGCAGTATGTAAGGACAAGCCGTATGACCTCTGATACTAATCATTTTGTGAATGAGTGCATTTTTCTCAAGGGATTGTTCTTAGCAAGGGGTTATCCAAATGATTTCCTTGAAGAAATTACAAAACAAGTACAGGAAGGTAGAAATGACAAATATAAACCTATCCTTGGTCAGCCCTCAGTTGAGAACCATAGTACTGACTCCTCACAGCAGAACCAATTTAGTAAAGCAGTGGTGCTAGAATACAACGCTAGCAGTGGATTAGTAAGGAGAATTATCAGTGATGAGTGGAAGAAATTCAAAAATCTCACTGATTTGGAACAAATAACCAACACTGAACTGAAATTTGTATATAAAAACTCACAAAGTGTGAAAAATGCCTTAGAAAATGACAAAAACGGAAGCAGATGGAAGGAAGAAAGTACCTACAAATGTGGGCGGTGTTCACAATGTTGGCTTATAATGAATAAGGAAGAAGTCATTTAAGCAGTAGAAATGTGGTTTTAAGCAGTAAAGGATATTTTAACTGTGACTCAAATGGCCTTATTTATTTAGCTCTGTGTGAGGTATGTCATTCCTTTTACGTGGGCAAAACTGAACGTAAGCTAAAAAGGAGGATATACGAACACCTATATGATATGCAAAACAGGAAGGAAACAAATGCCCTTTTTAAACATTCTTTAATATGTGTTAATGCTAATTATACCATGACCCCCCCAAAACGTGCACGCTGATTGGCCAGCGTGCCCGTTATAAATCGAGTTATACTAATGGAAAAAGGTCCGGTCGCCCGGACTTTTTTCCATTAGTATAACTCGTTTTTTTAAAACACTGTCTCGCTATGTTAAATGGGTTTAACATAGCGAGACAGCTTTAAAATAAGCAACGGAGATCTCCGTTGCTTATTTTAAAGCTGTCTCGCCATGTTAAACCCATTTAACATAGCGAGATTAGTTTTAAAAAGCAACGGAGAAAGCAAGATCTCCGTTGCTTTTTTTAGAGTCTCGCTATGTTAAATGAGTTTAACATAGCGAGACAGTTTTAAAATAAGCAACGGAGATCTCTGTTGCTTATTTTAAAGCTGTCTCGCTATGTTAAACCCATTTAACATAGCGAGACAGTGTTTTAAAAAAAAGCAACGGAGAAAGCAAGATCTCCGTTGCTTTTTTTAGAGTCTCGCTATGTTAAATGAGTTTAACATAGCGAGATAGTTTTAAAATAAGCAACGGAGATGTCCGTTGCTTATTTTAAAACTGTCTCGCTATCTTAAACTCATTTAACATAGCGAGACACTAAAAAAAAGCAACAGAGATCTTGCTTTCTCCGTTGCTTTTGCCCACAGCTCTGATGTACTGCGCAGGTGCGCAGTACATCAGAACTGCTGCGGATGCCAGACATCTGCGGAAGGGCAGTAAACAGGCATTATACTATGCCATTATTTAAGAAAAGTAATAGTTTCTTTTCTTAAATAATGTCATGGTATAATAGCAATAACCCACTTCTGGGTGTGGGTAATGCTAAATTTACCCACGGTTGGCTTTGTTTGGCAACCGTGGGTAAATTTAGCATTACCCACACCCAGGCGTGGGTTATTGCTATATTATTCCTTTTTTGTGTTGGAAGGGGTCAAAAAAGATGTTAGAGGGGGACAATGGGAAGAGAAAATAGAATATAAAGAGCTCAGGTGGCAAATAACACTTCAAGCTACATCCCCTCCAGGTTTAAATGAGAATCTCTCTCTTGTACCTTGTTGAAACTAAGGGCAGCTAAATTATAAGATTATAAAATAAGGTACTAGCTGCTCATGTGTATTTGGCGCTTTTTCTTTCCTTTCACATTTACATGTAATTTTCACTTTCACCACTAGAGTGTGCTAAAATCATTTTACTTTCATTTTAACACAAATGGTTTTATTTAAGTTATTTAAGATATTTAAGCATTTTATGGGTTTTACAAGTTCACGTGATGTATTTTTTAAGTTTGTAAAATGTATATCATGTTTTTTAATATTTATGAACATTCTGTACAAAGTTTTTCATGATTTGTAGTGTTTTTTCCTGTATGTATGGTTTTAACATGAATATTCATGAGAATTAATGATGTTTTAAATTGGATGGTTTTTAATTGGATAATTCACCTCTTAGAGGATTATAAAAGGCATTAATTGTTCTCTGACCCACATCTGATGAAGTGATTCAAATGAAAACGCTGGTTTTAATGTGTGCGTTTATGTGCTTTTGTGCTTATATTAAATTGTTTTCAAAAGAATTCCAGCTTATTCTTGGTCCTGTGGTGCCTTGGATTGACTTACTGTTTTTTTTGGTACCTGGTGGTTGTTCTTTCGAATTATCTTAAATATGTACATATTTGGAAAACTGGCTTCCTAACTGTTGTTTGAAGCATGGTTCTCCGAATAGCATTTAGTAATGCGGAATCCATTGAACATCCTGTTTAGTGACAATTCAGAACAGTGACTACTGGAACACCTCAAACGAATTATTAAAAACAACAAAGGGGTGGTAGAGAGCTTATGTTCATGTAGGTTAAGAGAGATTGTTGCAGTCACTCCTGCCAAGCTGCTTATTGGCATAGTAGTTAGAGATGCAAGTACAAGGAAGTAGTTTCAGAATTTTGGGTCTGAAAAAAGATATTTTTCCTTTTTTTTTTTGTTTTGTTTTGTATTTTATTCATTGAAATAATCATCAGTGCCTAACAAGTATTTAGTTTTTTTATCTGCCTCTATCCTGCGATTATCTAGGGTTGTCCTTTTGTTTATGTCTATACAACTACCTTTATTTATTTATTAATTTGTTCCCGCACTTATTTCATTACTTGATTATGCCACGGTGCCGTTCTATTTAATGTTCCTGCAGTCATTGTTCTGTAGAGAATGTTCCATGGATTCTGAATGATTAAATGTTGTTCGATGAACACAGCTTCAATCAAATGTTGGGTAAGAAGGAAACTTTAGGGGGGAGTACATGTTTCTACTTAAAATGGAGAAAGAGATGTTAGAAATATTTTTTCATTTTATTGGGGATGAAGACTGAATCCAGTAAAAAGAGGGACAGTGTCCAATAATATGGAGAAGGAGCGTTCAGTCTAACCAGTCTCATTGTGTACTTTGCATCTGTGCATTTTTTGTGGTAATACAGAAGGTGAAACAGTGAGAGTTGTAAATGCTGGGGGAATGTTCTTTGTAGGGTATGAAGTATGGAAATATGAAGGAGAGAAAAGATGTGGTAAATAAGGAAAGATGGAAAGAAAAGAATATGAAAATAAAATTATGGAAGATGAAAGTTAATGAGATAGAGATAAACAGAAGAGTGTGTTATAACAGTATTATGTAGAAATGATGTGAGGTATATCCATGGAAGGAATTAAAACAATGTTTAAAATGCAGTAAAGAATAGAAAGAAAAGCTCTGAGGATTTTTATAAAGCAGGAGATTTCATATCCAGATTTTTTTGGATATGCTGTGAGTTAAAAGTATTAAGAAATATAAGGTAATGGAAGAAAGAAAATGCGATAGTGTAAAAAGGAAGAAACACCAAAATATTGCTTTTTAGAATGTAAAAAATTAAACAGTTTTGGAGATGTTTTAAAAGATATATAAATGGGAAAGGTTTAAAAATATAACAATGAATATAATATATCGAAATATGAGAAAGTAGGTGTGAAATGTAAATAGGGTGGAATATTGTTTGCAGCAATCTGGATATTATAAAAAAGGCTTGGAATGGATTATTGTATGATAAAAAAGAGATGATAAAGACAAGCTAGATGAAATAAAATGTGGAAGAAAGGATGGTAGGACAGGTAAAGAATGAAAAATAGTCGATATTGGCGTGGAAAATTTGATTTATTTTTCTTGAAATTATGAAAATGGATTTTTTATATGTGTATTATATATGAAGGTTTATAAAAATGAGCATTAGAGATGGATGGGTGTGCAGGCTGTTCATTAGTGATGCTCCCTTAGGGGAGGTGTGTTTCACTGAGGGGAGGTGCCCTCAAACAAGACTGATGAGCATAGGAGGGGGCACAGAGAATAGGTAGGGAAAATAACAAACAAAAGGATGGAAGTGGAAAGGACCGAGTTCCCACAACACCCTTAGGATACACACCTGGCCCCAGCAATGTCAGAGTAAAACTATGGGGGGAAAAGGTGGTAGACCCAAAATGGCTGTGTGGCACTGGGGGCTGAGCAGGTGTAATGATGTCCAAAGGAGGACCAAAAAAAACCTTTAAAAAATGAAAAGAAATGATGAAATGTACATTATGAATATGTAAATAATGGAAAAAACAATAAATAATGAAAAACGTAAATAAGCAACCCCTACTCTTCTCCATAACTGCCATGAAATGTTTTAACATGCAATAGACCTACCACCAACTGAGTCATGGGACCTTGGTTTAATGTCTCATCTGAGAGGCACGCTGAGGAGTGCAGCACCCACCTCATGCTTCAGTGCAATCTTAGTTATGGAAAATGAATCCAAGCAGTTGAAGGGGGGTTTAGAACCCCCATCCTTCTAATCTTAAAGCATTAATAACATGTATGCTATCTGCTGAAGCAGTGGCACTGCTAACGTCACTGTTTGTGATTTTCCTGAGCCATCACCCACAGCTGAAAGCCCTAAAGTAATGCTCTGAAGTGAGATACCATAGACACATACTGTCCATACGACTTGCTCTGTGAGAGGCCCATCTACACATATACTGTCCATATGACTTGCTCTGTGAGAGGGCCATCTGCACATATACTGTCCATATGACTTGCTCTGTGAGAGGGCCATCTGCACATATACTGTCCATATGACTTGCTCTGTGAGAGGGCCATCTGCACATATACTGTCCATATGACTTGCTCTGTGAGAGGGCCATCTGTACATATACTGTCCATATGACTTGCTCAGTGAGAGGGCCATCTGCACATATACTGTCCATATGACTTGCTCTGTGAGAGGGCCATCTGCACATATACTGTCCATATGACTTGCGCTGTGAGAGGGCCATCTGCACATATACTGTCCACATGATTTGCTCTGTAAGAGGGCCATTTGCACATATACTGTCCATATGACTTGCACTGTGAGAGGGCCATCTGCACATATACTGTCCACATGATTTGCTCTGTGAGAGGGTCATTTGCACATATACTGTCCATATGACTTGCTCTGTGAGAGGGCCATCTGCACATATACTGTCCATATGACTTGCTCTGTGTGAGCGCCATCTGCACATATACTGTCCACATGACTTGCTCTATGAGAGGGCCATCTGCACATATACTGTCCATATGTCTTGCACTGTGAGAGGGCCATCTGTACATATACTGTCCATGTGACTTGCTCTGTGAGAGGGCTTTCTGCACATATACTGTCCATATGACTTGCACTGTGAGAGGGCCATCTGCACATATACTGTCCACATGACTTGCTCTGTGAGAGGGCCATCTGCACATATACTGTCCACATGACTTGCTCTGTGAGAGGGCCATCTGCACATATACTGTCCACATGACTTGCTCTGTGAGAGGGCCATCTGCACATATACTGTCCATATGACTTGCACTGTGAGAGGGCCATCTGCACATATACTGTCCACATGATTTGCTCTGTGAGAGGGCCATTTGCACATATACTGTCCATCTGACTTGCTCTGTGAGAGGGCCATCTGCACATATACTGTCCATATGACTTGCTCTGTGAGAGGGCCATCTGCACATATACTGTCCATATGACTTGCTCTGTGTGAGCGCCATCTGCACATATACTGTCCACATGACTTGCTCTGTGAGAGGGCCATCTGCACATATACTGTCCATATGTCTTGCACTGTGAGAGGGCCATCTGCACATATACTGTCCACATGACTTGCTCTGTGAGAGGGCCATCTGCAGTGGGTGCTTATTACTCATCCTGTGCTCTTATAGAGTGAGAGATCAAAATGTAACTGAGCTAGGAGTGGCAAAAGAGAAAATCTGAAGTCACCCACTGCAAAATGTACCCTTCCAGGTCAGAAGTTTTCCTGAGCGTATATGTGTTATTTGTGCATCTCTACAGTTTACCCTTTGACTCTGTAGTGGACCTTCTTAGTTAAATCAGTTGCTGCCATTCACCCTTGTACACTCCCCACCACCATTTAAAATATCATATTTAGCCTGCTATCTAGGGAAAAACCTACCACAGATTTTGTATCCATTTTTCCTATTAAGTGTGATTGTTGTGTCTGCTTGAGGTTCTGCAACTACCAGAAAGAACAATGTTAAGTGTCAGTTTTTGATCTGTTCCTCTGCCTGAAACTGCATTTTGCAAGAACAAAAATATTGGTCTTTGAATGTGTATCTGTATGCTACAGTAACTGTTAAGTTTGTTGGAGCAACTTGAAATACTGATTTTGCAATTTTGTTAGTCATTACTGCACTTTTGTCTGTAATGCCTAAAGATGTCCTTATGTTTTTACAGAAACCGATCACATAGTCCTCGTGGTGATCATCTCAGTAGTTGTCATCTTGCTCTTCATCTTCATCATCATTCTACTTTTAAAGTGTCGTAAAAAGTAAGGATTGCTTTACCCATTGCATCTACATTTTATTTTCTTTGTGTGTGTCCTTGTTTGATTACATCATTTGAAGATTATGTAGACCGACAGTAAGCTGGGGAGCTGGGAGATGCTGTTTACAGTGATAACAGTTCATAACATAATATATGAACAGTAAAAAACAAAGCAGGAGGTAGCAGCCACGGCTATGTAGAATAACAGCTTTATTAGTAAAAGAGGTGAGCGCTTTCGTGGCACCAGCCACTTCATCAGACAATCAAAGAAGAGTAAAGCACAGCATTTATACCAAGCTTATCATTGCCATCAACTGCCCGATTAATCCTTAAAGCCATATACTTAGTATAAAAAGTTTTATATCTAGTGTGAAAATTTTAAAAGCTTAAAATTAAAAACAGCTCAACAATAGAAACAGCATATTACATCATGCAACTTAATACATACAATATAAAAGTATAAATATATATAAAAGTGTAAAAATATATAAAAAAGTATAAAAGGTTGAGGGGGGAGGGGGTACTACCTAATGTTTCTTTAAATCTCTATTTAAATATATAAAACTTTTTATACTAAGTATATGGCTTTAAGGATTAATTGGGCAGTTGATGGCAATGATAAGCTTGGTATAAATGCTGTGCTTTACTCTTCTTTCATTGTCTGATGAAGTGGTGGTGCCACGAAAGCGCTCACCTCTTTTACTAATAAAGCTGTTATTCTACATAGCCATGGCTGCTACCTCCTGCTTTGTTTTTTACTGTTCATTTTATTGTTGTTGGAGGTAACTCTTGCCAGCACCGTGTGGTTTTTACTGCGGATAACATAATATATGTTTAAAGTGTGAACACAGGAAACATTTTTAGTTGTGAACCAGTCTCTCTCTTTACTTCTTGTTGTGTACACCGATGACTAACTAACCAGTCCTATTGGCTAACTAACCCGTACTTGTACCAGGGACTGCCTTCTGTCCATCAGCAGCACTGTGGTTAGTTATCACAACATGCTATGTTCAAGAGGGAATGGAAAACTTCTGCTAGGTTTTCTTAACAGCACAGACAAAGCCAGCATCCTTGTAATGAGTAGAAAGCATAGTGAGCACACAGTGTTCCTCTGCAGTTAAAAGATGGAAAAGATAAATATGAGTGCTGAGTGGTGAGGTGTTGTGCACATGTGCAGGTAGAATGCAGTCATACACTGGTTCTCTTTCCTTTATTGAGTGATGGCTGGAGAGTTGCATAAAACGTCAAATGCATTCATTCATTTATATGTTCATCCTCTGTTCACACCAGGTAACTTTCATTAGGTCAGTGGCCTGTTATTTTATGAGTGGACTCTTATCTGGGGAGACCCAAGCTGGCATTCATACTGCCTAGGGGAATTTGTCCAAGGCAGTGGGGAAACTCTCTTTGATAAATGCTGTGTGTGTTTTTTTACATCCACCAAAGCTACCATCAACTCTGGTTTAATGTCTTATCAGAAGGATGGCAAAGCTAGGCCCACAGCATCAAAGGTAAGTTGAGCCACTAATATTAATAGAAAAGGTTAGTTTTGTTGTGTCAAGCATTAGGTAATGCATAAGTTGTTGCACAAGAACAGATATATGTAGTCATTCCGTTTCGTATACTGCATGATGATTGAGCTATTGTACAGAGAGCATGCTGCATAGAGCCACTTCTGCAGATTAATTCCAGAAATAAGTATAAGTGAGTCAAACCGTCATGGTCCAGCCAAATAAATGTCCAAAAGATATGTAAAACAGCAAATAGTTTATTGGGAAAAGGTTAGCGCTTTTGCGGGGATACAACTTCATCAGACCAAGTACAAAATGAAAATAAAAACCACATGTTTTTAAAAAAGTACTCAGCCAATCAGTAAGAAACTATTAAAGCTGAACCAATTAAAAACAAAAATCATCTTACATCATCTTCTGCCTAATAAGGCAGGCTTAAGGGAAGTGTCTCTGTTAAGGCCTGGAGGTTCATAAGCCCTCATAGAGATAATCCACTTTAGTCCACACAATTCAGCAGTGTTGTTAAAATCACCTCTTCTTCTGCTGGGATGCATCAGTTGCAGAACCCTAAACAAAAAGGTACTATGGCCTGGATAAGTTAAGGCATGATTAGCTAGGGCATTAGATATAACCTGATTGTATATGTTTCCAGGAATTCTTTCCCCTCAGCTGGCGTGTTGTATAAAAAGTATAAAAACCATTACAGGAACAGCATGTGGCAAGGTAAACTAAGTTCCTACTCCTACATGTTGCCACAAATCTAGGTGTAAAAACACATCTGGTGACAGGGTGTGTAAAACAGGGATCTGGAGAAACAGCAGAGCACGCTTTCAATTATAACAGGGAAGGGTACCAACCTTCCCTGAGAGTGTGTTAATACAGACCTTGGGCCATAACATAAAAGCCTTTTAAGTGGCATGTTATTCCTGAATGTAAAGTAGGGATAATCTCCCACCACCCTTCTTACATTTTCATCTGCTAAAAGAACAGGCCAATTTTTTCCAATAACATTACAGTAATGTATATTATTAGAATATTTAAAAAAATATCCTGGGAGAGCAACCCATGTTAACAACGTGTCTTTTATTTGTTGTATGATTATTTGAAGAAAAATAGGGAGCACCTCTAGTGTGTCAATTCGATAAAGAAATCACCCTGGAGTTACTTATTGAGGTCTGTGAGTACCCTCTAACATTAAAGCCTTCACCCATTTTATATAGTCTCTTGAAAAGCCACATTGTTGGTACATAGTCTAGAGGCTCTTAAACATTGGCCATTAAGAATGTTAGAAAAAATATGTGACGGATGCATGCTAGACCAATGGAGTAAACTATTCCTCCAACAGGATTTCCTGTAGAGCTGAGTCTCAAGGGTGCCTTCAGTATTTCTTAATACAGTAACATCTAAGAAGTCAATAGATGTGGAAGACTAATTTAGACTAAACCTTAGATAGTCTGTGGTACAGAACCCCGTATGTCAGGACAAGTCTTTTGGACAGAACCCCGTAAGTCAGACTTGACAAAGCTGCATAATAGGATAAGAGACTTTGTCTGGCAGGGTAAGCACCCAAGAACTGCTTTGGAAATGCTGTCAGTACCAAAACATAAAGGGGGCTTAGGAGTAATACTCAGGCTACAGATGGACTCTTATTGTCAGGACGTAAGCTATGAGGCAAGATGGAATGACTTGCTAAAGGCAAAATGTGTCTGGTTGGAGACAAAGGGCTTCTTTGAGTACTGAGAGGTGATTTGTGCCTGGCCTATAGGGCAATCTGCAACCCTGCCCTAATAGAAATACTGCACATCTGGAAGTCAAATGACACAAGAGTCACTCGCTATAGGGATCTCAACCTAGCTTGTGACATTAACAGAACATGCTGGAGAGACAGCTATGTCTGCCAGAGACTGCCACTCCTCTGGAATAGACTACCTATTCACATAAAACGGAACTCCTCACTGACCCTATTCAAACTCAACCTAGATAACTGGATGGGAGAACAAATTCGTCCCTGGGGTGGCACCCATGCCCCTCATGGACAGGGGTAGCTGGTTTTGATCACAAATCCACTTTGTTCATAAATTCATTCTGCGAGCTACCCAAAAAGAACAAATGGGGTTACTTGGGATTAACATGGCCAGGCTTGTAAAGGCTCTAGGGCTGATGGTCTAGTAACCTCCTATGAACCTGTGAACCTATTAACATGGCCAGGCTTGTAAAGGCTCTAGGGCTACTAGCCTAGTAACCTCCTATGAACCTGCGAGCCTATTAACATGGCCAGGCTTGTAAAGGCTCTAGGGGTGCTAGCCTAGTAACCTCCTATGAACCTGTGAACCTATTAACATGGCCAGGCTTGTAAAGTCTCTAGGGCCACTAGTCAGGTAACTTCCTATGAAGCTATGAACCTCTGGGATGCCACATAGGACAGAGGTGTGCCCATTCTGCTGGGCAGCTGAGAAAGGATTTCAAGGAATAGTTTAAGAAGGGGAGTTGGAAGCAATGGATAAAGTGTATATTACGATAGGAATGTTGAAAAGGATAGGTAAGGTAGAGTAACAGCCCTGAAGTGGCATTAGGAGAAAACAAATTTAAGATATTGGGAGCAAATGACTGAGGATGGGAACATATTAGACTGGAAAGAAAAAAGGTAAAAGTGACACTGCTGCAACATCTAAAACATTACGTTTTAAAATCTGAAATTTAGCATACCAGCTGGCTAAAGACAGGAGAAATCACCATGCCAGTAATTAAGTGGGTAAAGGTAGTAAGGAAGACCAGGCAAACAGCAAAGGGGCCACTATCCTAGTTATGCATGGAGCTGAAAGCAGAGACTAGACTGGGTGTTCAGAGATTACAGAAACTCATAAACAATGGGGGGAGGTATGTATATTTCCAGGTAAGGATTTAAGATTGTGTATGTTCCATATTTCTACATGGAAGTCTCTGCCTAAACATATTTATACTCCAGCTAAATTAACAGAGATGTCTCCAATGTAGTCAAAGTATTGTTGGAGATGTCAGAGAGAGGACAGGAGACTGGAAGCATATTTTTGGAGTTGTGTAGCACTGGGATCCCTAAGGGGAGCCTTAGCAACAATAGTAAGAAGTACATGTGACATAAAGATGGAAAATCTTATGTTAGGATATTGGTTAAATGCAGATTTGTCAACATGGCAAAATGCACTATTAGCAGTTACACTGGTAGCAAAGAAATAGGTTCATAGGTTCATAGGTTTATACTAGGCTATCTGCCCTAAGGCATTTATAAGCCTAGCCCAAATTATTGTGGCTTACGCCACCCCTTATATGAAAAAATACTGTGCCCATTAGTTTGTTGTGCCTCTGTCCAGCAGTGACCCAGAGATGATTCCCGGGGTAAACCTACGATCTCCCATCCACAGGTCTAGATTTCTCTTGAACAGAGTCAGCGAGGTGCTCTGCCTCACATGGACCGGGATTTTATTCCACAGCATAGGGAGTCTCTGAGTGATAAATCTATCCCTCCAGCACGTCCTATTTATATCCGTGCTAAGGTTTAAGTCGCTTGCTCTAGTGGTTTTGGTGGATTTGGATTTTTGAGGTGGAGCATGTCCATTAATTCCGGGTTGGACATGGCCTTGTATGTCAGGCACATGTCACCTCTGAGCAGGCGGTATGCGACTGAATAGAGCTGGAGTTTCTTCAATCTGGCAGCATATGACAGATTTTGGAGTCCCTTTATCCTTTTGGTGAGGAACTTTTGGGGTCTCTCCAATTGCTGCAGATGTCGGGTGAGATACATCCCGAATGGGGCATTGTACTCGATCATTGGTCTGATAAGTGAAGAGTACAGGGGAACAATGACCTCACTAGATCTGGATGTGAATCCCTTCATGATCAGGTGGGCAATGTAGAAGGTCTTTCTAACCACTTTAGCAATGTGAGTGTCAAAAGAAAGGCCACTGTCAACCTGGGTCCCCAGGTCCCTGATAACCTCTTCTGTGCTTAGTGGATTGCCACCTATATGGTAGCTTGGGGTTACCTTGTTTTTCCCGAAGGGTATGACTATACATTTTTTGGCGTTTAACTTCAGGCCATGGCTCTGGCACCAGCTATCTGTTTCCGTGAGTCCCTTCTGAAGGATATCAGTGTCCGATGCACTTTCCACTATGGCGCCCAGTTTGCAGTCATCTGCAAACTTTGTCAGCCAAAGTCCTCCCATGTTGGCCTGTACTTCTGAGAAGTAGATGCCAAACAATAGGGGCCAAGGACCGAGCCCTGTGGGACACCACTTGTGACCGGCTTGGAGTCTGACACAGCGCCAGCAACTCTAACCCTGTGGGTTCTGTCCTTAAGCCAGTTTGCAACCCATCTTGTGACATATGGGTTTACATTTAAGCTGGTAAGTTTTTCTACAATACCCGAGTGGGGTATTGTGTTGAAAGCCTTTGCAAGGTCAAGGTAGGCTGTATGGACTGCCTTTCCCTCATCAATGGCCTTGGTGACTATTTCGAAGAAGTCGACCAAGTTCAAAAGGCATGATCTTCCCTTGACAAAGCCAAACTGGGTCGGGTCCAATGTCTGCAAGTCCCCTATATCTTTGTTTATGAGCTCCATTATGATCCTCTCCATAGCTTTGCAGACTAGACTTGTTAAGCTTATGGGGCGGTAATTACCAGGGTCCGTAGAGGCGCCACCTTTGTGGAGTGGGACCACAGTTGCCGTATGCCACTCCTTGGGCACGTATCCTGTGGTAAGGCTGAGATTAAACAGCTGCCTTATGTGCGGGTTTAATTCCTCATTTACTAACTGAAGCTCAGACTCCAAAATCCGTAACGAAAAGGTAGAAACAAGCGCAGGAACCAAGAGGAAGTAATTTAGATAAACTGACACAAGATATTAGAGAAGAGGAAGATGAAGCAATTATGGGGAACAGACAAGGATTTGTTAGTAGATGGTTTCCATGTTGAACATGTCTAGTAATTGTTACTGAAGGAACTCCGTAGACAATTCATAAAAAAAAGACTTGAAATACTAACTGAAGCTCAGACTCCTAAATAGAATATAATGTCGTCACCAATGGCTCAGGGCATTGGCCACTTTTAATAATATAAATAGCTGTGTATAGTTTGTAGAAATGGAGTTTGTAGACAGTGTCTGAAGCTATAAGCTAATATACCCTTGTTTTTAAGTTAAGTAATACGACAGGATGTTATTGTTTTGCAGTACTACCTTTGAGAAGTGCTATTGGATTGAGACCTAATGTAAAAGGCAATGAGAACGGTATAGTGAGCCGTTTTATGTCTGCAGGATCAGCCACCCAGTACAACATGTAATTCACTATGTGTGACGATTGCATTGTCTGTTTAAATAACTTTGGGAAGGAATGTTCTTAATAAAGTTGTTTTTACAAAAAAGCATTGTTATATCATTGGACATTCCGTATTTCCCTCCATAATAACACAGAATTTCTCATTTCCCCTCTAAAAAGAAACAATCAGAAAAGTATCTGTCTGATTGCCACTTACACGCCCCCAGGTAATAATAACTCAGTTCTAGAAGACCTCTTACCTTGGCTTTCCACTAGCATTAAATCAAGAAACCATCATTTTAGGAAACTGCGGTGGTGGTGCTGCGATAGCGTTGTCGCCTCACAGCAAGACGTTGTGCCATTCGATTCTCAGCTAGAGCGTCTTCTGTGTGGTGACATGCTTGAATGGGCGTACCTTCGTTGAAGGTTGTGTGTCAGGGCTGGCAAACTCGGCACGTAAAAAAAAAAAATCTGCTGCCAATTATTAGCGGACCGGAGTTTCCACTGTGGCGACCCCTAACCGGGAAAAGCCAAAAGACACAAACAAACAAAATGTAGACTAGCTGTCCATCTCAGCCTCCCACCCCGAATCTGCCATAAACCTATACAACCTCATTCTACTCATCACCGCACCTACCAGGTGCAACCAATCCTTCAATACATCATCCACCTTTGACAGGACTTTCAGAACAGTTCTAGTCAAGATTATTTCCTCTAGAACCCTGCCCAGCTCACTGAGCCAATACCTTCCAGTCTTCATAAGAAGATTTCAAACTCACCACTGCAACACATTCCTCAGTCTTAACAAGTTCAATAAAGATACTTTCACAGACACTCTGACATTATGTAATTGGCATCCTTTAAAAAGTCTTCCCCTATGCAGCTGTCTCATTTTAGTAACAGATTTCTGCACATAATCAAGTAGCCCTAGTCAGATATAGAAGTGTCAGACACAACTTCATACCACGGCTATCAAAAGTCACCAAAGAACTATTGCACACCGGAGGTAAAACCTGGTACACATGCCTTTAAAATAAAACATAATCAAACCTTCAAGTCATTAGGGAACTCAGAAAACATACCAAAAAAACCCTCACAACAACTGATAAAAAAAAATCTTAGTACATCACTTCAAGTCACCCACTTTCATATCTTACTACACTTCACTCCAAGTCACCCACTTTCATATCTTACTACACTTCACTCCAAATCACCCAATTTCATATCTTACTACACTTCACTCCAAGTCACCCACTTTCATATCTTACTACACTTCATTCCAAGTCGCCCTCTTTCATATCTTACTACACTTCATTCCAAGTCACCCACTTTCATAACTCTAAAACATTTTGGACATCCATACATGAGCTGCTCAAGCCAGGATGCCTTGCTTAACCATCTCCTGCCACCACCATCACAAGTCATCTTATCTCTAATCATTTTAACTTGCATTTCATGTAGACAATCTCCTTACTAACAACCTGTCTGCTCCACCCTCACCTTCCTTCACATATCCTATTACTTCATCTTAACTCAACTCCCATCACCACCAGCAGAAAACTTCTCCAAAACCTAAAACCAACTACACTCACCACCTGTAGTTTGCAAGCAAACCTTGCTAGTATAGCTGCTGAATCCCTGGCCTGCCTCACCTCCATCAAAGTTATTAGATCTATACAAGGAAATTACGTACCCAATATTTAGAAAAAATTCTGTACTAGTTCCCTTGCATAAGAGAGGAAATTGCACTGAATTAAATATCTATCACCCCATAGTCATCCTGTCACAATGTCAAAAATACTGAAACAATGAGTCCAATCACACCTCCTTAAGCATTTAACATTGAATAATCAGTTTCGGCTTCAGACCATACCAAGGCACCACTACATCATTCCTCAGCTTCACTAATGTCAGTCTTCAAAGAGGCCCTGGAAATCTACCCCCGTCTTTGTTCCTGGACTTGTTCAAGACATTCAACACCATATTCTACCAAACTCTCTTTCAAAGACTTTCCTGTATAGGGGCTGGACACCCCCACCCTCGCCTGGTTTTACAGACTCTCCAACATACTACAAGCAGTAAAATAGCAAAACGAACAATCATCCTTCCTGCCCATCTCATCTGAACTTCCACAAGGGACATTTTTAAGTCCCGTACTTTTATTAATAACTTAGACACAGTCATCAACATTGCCACTCTCATATAATATGCTGACAACACTGCATTAATCTCCACTGCAAAAACAGTACCTCAGCTACAACTTAAAACACAAAAATCTTCACCATTGTTGAGATATGGCTACAACAGTCCAACCTCTTAGTAAATTGCTCTCTTACCGAGCCCAGGATATGCCTGAAATTGATCAGTATTGCTCAGTACACTACCCCGGTAAACAAATATAAATAACACAAAAAAATGCCAAAACAAACTCTTGCTCCTCATGCTAAACTCCATCTGTCACATAAAAAAACAGATTTCCATTGCCTCAGGTAACAGGACTCCAACAGAACTTGGCACCCACACAAAATTACTAGGCGTCATAGTAGACAATCAACTAAGGTTTGACATCCAAATATGATACCATTAAGAAATCACACCAAAAATTCAGCCTTTTATATCTTAGTAGATACTTCCTAACCATCATCACAATGAAAATGGAAGCCATTAGGTTACTTTTTCACTCACTATTATATGCCTCCCTAATTTACAGCAATTTACAACAAATCGCCCTATAAATTGTACAACAAAATTACAAAGTTTATCTGCAAACCATACTGCTAAATTAAGAAACAAGAAAATGGATGAACCTGAAACTAGGGTGAAATGCAAAACAACATTTATTCCTGACACAAAAAACAAAATCAAGAGTTTAAAAAATCATATAAAAAAGCGTTAAGCACTTTCATCCCTTATTATCGTGGGGACTTCTTCAGAACACACAAAAAAAAACAAGTTCAGGTACTTTAAAAATGTTTGAAGACATCACATGATTTTCAAATAAATTTTAATAGGATAAAATACTTAACAATTTTATGTAATTGTTAACTGTTTTTTTAGTGTTGCAAATAAAAGTTGTTTCGTATTTCGCCCTAGGTTCATCCATTTTTTGTTTTTCCTCGTTTTGCTTTTTTAATGTTTCCAGTAAAAGCAGTTGATTATTGGTTTTAAGATGATTTGTCATACAGCTAAATCTCCCCACTGTCTTGCCTACAACATCTGCAATGGTATGAACTACCACATTACCTTTCTCTAACACAGTGAGTCACTGTCCGTAAAATTCTCAAAAAAACCCCCACAAAACTGCCATGTGATTTTAAACCTAGGAGACATACTCCTCAAACAAGCTGCTATGTTCAATAGACAAATTGCTGACAGCCATTACCAAAACCCACAATCAAGCTGGCCTGTCCCTATTCAAACACTATGTTGCAAAAATTTGGACCACTATCCCAAATACCATTAGACAGGAAAATCACCAAACTAGATTAAAAACCCTACTAAAAGATCACCTCAACAGCTCATGGCTGTGTTCTTGCACTGCCTTTGGATAACTACAGCACTACCAATTGCCAATTTCTCCTTCATCACTCCTTACTCTAATTCATTCTTGTAGTCCATCAACCTATGTGCATAGATGCTTTCTTGTATTTTGCATATTTTCCCTATAGAAATGCATAATGTAAATATTCCTGTAATTAAGATACATCTCCCCAGCCTTGGATACTTTCTCTTATCCTATGTAGGTGTAAAGCGTAATTCATACTGTGCTTATCCCAAAACCACTGTAATGCTAATCATATTAATGTTCCTTCAGGATGTATTTGGATCCACAAAAACATTTATCTGGAGCATTTCTCCATGGTCCTCCACTGAAAATTGGCTTCGTTCCATGTCGGACCTTCCCAGTAAACAAATGTTAAATAAATAAATAAGTAAATAAATGCTGTATAATGCAGTCTTTACTCTTCACACGTATGTGACGCCCCAACACTGGCCCAGGTTCATAGGTGTTTACTAGGTTAACGTTCACAAGGGCCTTTTTAAGCATAGCCATGCATCCCAAATCTCTGACAATTTCTGATAACCTTGATAAGTGTAAGCATGGGCCTGGGAGATGAACCATTTACAGGTTACCTGTGTCCATTAGAGACATAGGTGCCTAACCAGGGATGAATTTCCGGTTTCCCATCTAATTGTCCAAGTTGCACTTGAATTAAGTGAGGGAGGAACTCTGCTTCACATGGATGGGGAGCTTGTTCCATAGATAGGGTAGTCTCTGGGATGCATACCTCTCTGTCCAGCAGGTCCAATTTATATCACAGGCAAGTTTTAAGTCTTAAGAATGGGTAATTCGGGTGCTGTTTGTTTTGTGGATATGCAGGAGGTCCATCAGAGTGGGGTTTGACAATGCCCTGTATGCCAGGCATAGATCTCCCCTCAAAAGCCTGCAGGAGACAGAATACAGGGATAAGACCTTGAGGCGGTTTGCATAGGCCATATTACTTTCACCCTGTATTCCTTTAGTGAGGAACCTCTGTAGACGTTCCAATTATTGGATATGCCTGGTTATGTAGTCAAGTAATTAGTAGTCAAGGTGCCTCAATCCTCCCCACTGGCAATGTACACACAGGGAGGATGGCAAGTATACACACAGTAAAGTGCAATTTCCCTTAAGAGCACACAGAGATCACAGTCAGTCTGGGGCTGGTTTCTCCCAATCCCCAATAAGACTCCTCACTGACACAGCTGAGTGACCAAGCCAAGACCTCCAGCACCCTCTCTGTCCAACCAGTTATTCATGTTCCTGCCTAAGTAGCTGACACTTACACTCACTCACACACACACACACACACACACACACACACACACACACACACACACACACACACACACACACACACACACACACACACACTTAGAGGTTTGATCTATACACACACACACCTGGTAAAGGCTGGCACAGATTTACTAGCTATTTCTCCTTCTGCCCAGACTATAAGTTAGTTCTGACTGCCACCAGCTGCTCCTTATCAGCTTCCTTAAGGCCCTTAACAAAGGGTGTCCAATCCTACTGTGTAATGTTACTATTAATCCAAATGGCAGTTTGACCAAGCCAGGTTATAAGGAGTGGCCTGTACAGTATCACCAAATAGATATGCAAGTACTTTAAGAGCTTAAAGATCTCTAAACATATCAACCAGAATTTAAAGATTTAAATACATTTAGTAGTGAATAATAAAAGAACAAGAAAATAGTAAGTAATCAGTACATCAGAGTTCAAAATTACAGGAAATATTTAAAACAACATTGCAGGACAGTCTAAAATAAATAAAGAAAACAGCTAAGCTATACTTTACTATATTCCTATTTGAATCTAAAAGAGTTAATGTGCCCTAGAAACTTACAGCAAGGCAAGGGCAGAAGGTGGTGAGTGGATGCTTCCAGCTGATGCTGTTAGGTCAAAGACAAAATACAAAATGGACTGTTTCTCTCTGTCAGATAGTTTACTGCTGGATTAGATTGGATGACATTCACTTTTTGTCACCTGGCTTTAGTTTCCAAGCTAAAACCCCATGTCAGAAACTCCCAGCATTTAACATCTCTCTGTGAAAATACATAGCCTTCAGATGTTTGCAACAGATAGAGGACATAAAACAATAAAACACTTACAAAACAGCATAGAGATTCCCCTAGTGTAAACATCCTGTCTCCTGTTAACTGAAACTGAAAGTTAACTTTTATACCACAGTCATAAAACAATTTAATGTCAACTATTTTCTTGAAGTTTTGCAAGTTAACCCTCTATATTCTAGTTCCCACTGTTAAGACAAGTACATTTACACAATTACAATAGTTTATATACATTTCTGTTATAATCCAGCAGGGCATGCTATGTTACATTTTAGCTCAGTATATAACCTACAGTTCTAACACAGTTGTAGCACAAGCATCTTACATGAAGCATGTTGGCATTCACACATGACACATAACCACTTCCAAAATTCCAGGTAGCTGGGCTGGCAGTATCTCCTTCTGTCACACTTCTATATCAATCATATTAATATTCACAAATGACACATAACCACTTCCAAAATTCCAGACAACTGGGCTGGCAATATCTCCTTCTGTCACACTTCTATATAAATCATATTAATATTCTCAAATGACATATACTTATTTACAAAATTCCAGATAGGTGGTCTGGTAGTATCGCCTTGTTACATTTTTATATAAATCATATTAATATTCACAAATAGGTTCATAGGTTCATAGGTTCATACTAGGCTATCTGCCCTGTGGCAATTACAAGCCTAGCCCGATTTTGTTTGGCTTGCGCCACCCCTTGATTTGAGTATACTGTGCCCTTTTTAAGGTTTAGTTTACTGTGCCTCTGTCTAATAGTGACACGGAAGTAATCCCCGGGACAAACCTACGATCCCCCATCCACTCATCAAGATTCTTCTTGAAGAGATTCAGTGAGGTGCTCTGCCTAACATGAATTGGAATTCTATTCTAGAGCGAAGGGAGCCTCTGGGTTATGAATCTGTCCCTCCAGCAAGTTCTATTTATTTCTGTGCTGAGGTTCAAGTCCCTCGAGCGTGTGGCTCTAAGGGATTTAGATTTATTGAGGTGGAGCATGTCCATTAATTCTGGATTGGACATAGCTTTATATGTCAGGCATAGATCGCCTCGAAGTAGGCGGTATGCAACTGAGTAGAGCTGGAGTTTTTTTAACCGAGCAGCATATGGCATCTGCTTGAGTCCCTTGATCCTCTTGGTGAGGTACTTTTGGGGTCTTTCTAATTGCTGCAGGTGTTGGGTAAGGTACATCCCAAAAGGGGCATTATATTCTATGATAGGCCTGATGAGGGATGAATAAAGGGGCACGATTACCTCTCTTGATCTAGATGTGAATCCTTTCATGATGAGGTGGGCTTTGTGGAAGGTCTTTCTAACCACTTTAGCAATGTGGTTGTCAAAGGAGAGATTGTTATCAACTTGGGTCCCCAGATCCCTAATTACTTTCTCTGTACTTAATGGGTTACCGCCTATGTGGTAATTTGTGGGCACATTGTTTTTGCCAAAGGGTATGACTATACACTTTTTGGCATTTAGCTTTAGACCATGGCTCTGGCACCAGTTATCCATCTCTGTGAGATGTTTTTGAAGGATGTTTGTGTCGGCTGGAGAGTTGATTATGGCACCCAGTTTGCAGTCATCTGCGAACTTGGTGAGCCATAGTCCTCCCACGTTGGCCTGTACTTCGGAAAAGTATATACCGAACAAGAGCGGTCCCAGGACAGAACCTTGTGGGACGCCACTTGTGACCGGTTTCGAGTCTGACATGGCTCCAGCAACTCTCACTCTGTGGGTTCTGTCTTTGAGCCAGTTTGCAACCCATCTTGTGACATAGGGGTTTATATTTAAGCTGGATAGCTTATCTATGATGCCCGAGTGGGGTATTGTGTCATATGCCTTTGCTAGGTCCAGATAGGCTGTGTGGACTACCTTCCCTTCATCTATGGCTTTGGTGACTGTTTCAAAGAAGTCGACCAGGTTCAAAAGGCAGGATCTGCCCTTGACGGGGTCTAATTGGGTAGGATCTAGTGTCTGTAGGTCCCCAATGTCTTTGTTTATGAGCTCCATGATGATCCTCTCCATAGCCTTGCAGACTAGGCTAGTCAGGCTTATGGGGCGATAGTTTTCAGGGTCCGTAGAGGCTCCACCTTTGTGGAGTGGGACCACTGTTGCTGTACGCCATTCTGTGGGCACATATCCTGTAGTGAGGCTGAGATTGTACAGCTGTTTTATTTGAGGGGTTAGTTCTTCTTGGAGTTCATGTAGGACGCAACCCGGGATGCCATCTGGTCCCATGGAAGCAGTGTTTTTTGCTTTGGAGAGGGCAGCCTTCACCTGAGCATCAGAGATGTTTGGGAGGCAGCCCTCTGCCGGGATAGATACTTGCTCTTTTTGGGGGGAGGGGGTGGAGAAGTTTGCACTGTACCTGTCTGCCAGGATATTGGCGATGTCTGTGGGTTCAGTGTATTTTTTGTCATTTAGAATCAACTCGGAACAAGTCTGGGAGTTGCATCCCGGGTTCCTAACATAACTGAAAAAAGCCTTATGATTGTCTTTAGTGTCCTGTGCAATTTTTCTCTCGAAGCTGGCCTTGGAGGATTTTATGAGGGATCGTAATTTTTTGCTAGTACTGATCAGAGCTGCCTTCCCTATTAGGGATTTTGCTCTATCATGTAGTAGCTTCCTCCTTCTGTTGTACAGTTTATTTATGGCTGGGGTTCACCAGACTGGACGCCTGCCTTTGGATGATTGGGTCTTGGTTTTGTTTGGGATAGCATGATCCATGCATTCCTGGAGATGTCCGTAGAATGCGTTTATATAGGATTCTGCAGTTTGGGCCATAGTTTCCACTGGCCCTGGGGCCTTGAAGGATTCCACTTCGGTTTTGAGAAGTGAGAAGTTCGCTTTTGAGAAGTTTTTCACTGTGGTTTTCTGGGTTGGGGGTGGGGTCGGGATGTGGATATCCAGTGAAATTAATTGATGGTCTGATCTTACCAATGAGGGATATACTTCTGGTATGGAGCATAGAGTACCCATGTTGGTAATGATCAGGTCTAGTATGTTATCCCCTCTTGTGGGAGTGGTGACTAGTTGTTCCATAGCATTTGAGTTTATAATTTCCAGGAACCTTTGGGCTAAGGTGCTGGGGCTTGAGTAGTGCTCCCAGTCTATGTTTGGGTAGTTGAAGTCGCCCAATATAATGGTGTTCGGAGAGATCTTCATGTTCTCCAATGTTTTCAGGAAAGCCGAATGGGATTCCTGACTTTAAGAGGGTGGTCTGTAGGATGCTATAAACTGAAAAGCAGTCTTTCCCACTGTTAGTTGCACATGGATGATCTGCGATACTTCGTGCAATGCCACTAACCTTGGAGGTGTGGATATCCTTGATAAATATGGAAACTCCCCCTCCTTTTGTGGTTCGGTCCGGGTTTTAGGGCCGAAATGCATGATATGAGGTATAACCTGGTAGTGCTGGGGTGCTCTCTGGAGCCTTGAACCAGGTTTCTGTCACTGCACAGATACCAATGTTCTCCATGCTGAGGAGAGCTTCGAGTGCGTGCATCTTGAGGTTAAGACTTCTGGCATTTAGCAGCATTACCCTTAGTTTCTTGTTCCTTGTGCTGTCTATGGAGGTGGGTTTGACTTTTGAGCCTTGCCTAAAAAAGGCACTATGGGGGTGGTAAGAGCCTTTGCCAATATCCGAAAGCCAGGTGGTGACAGGTGCAAGCCGTCCCTAGCGAAGCAACGTGGCTTGTCGAGCATGTCATCCCAGGCTGACAGACACTGGATCCCCTTTGAATGACACCAAAATTTTAGCCAATTGTTAAAATCGATCAGTTTGTCTTTGTACTGTGGCATCATTCTAGGTGTGGGTAAGATGCTGTCTAGGTGAGGGTAAGATGCTGACATAGAATTATTTGCAAAAATTCAGCTAGCTGTGCTGGCAGTATTTCCCTTTGTCACAGTGTAAAACATTGTAAATAAACTATCCTCTAGTCTAGTGCATTCAAACGTCAACAAAGGAATAAATAAAGAGATAAAATAAATAAAATCAAATCATGGCACTGTAGTGCAGAGGATTAAGGCTGTAAGCTGCTAGTAAGCTTACTACTGTGGTGCCAGATTTGATTCCTGCAGTTTCCAGCTGCTTCCTGCATGAGTCTGAGTAAGCCACTTAGAGATAATGCTCCTGGGTCACACTGAAAACAAACTTGTGCCTATTTGGTTTACCTGACCGAACAAATTAATAACATTTAAAAAAACTCTGTATTTCTTAGCCAGAATACTCATTTACTGTATCTACATAAAATAAATGGGAAGCAGTAATCCAGATTAAAAATACAGACGGAATACAAGTGGAATATATATAACAGGTGTGCTTCTGTGACAGACGAATTAATTTTATTCTGCTGAATCATGAAATGTGCTTCCTAGACCTGTGATATAGTCTGTTTAATGTATCATGTATAGTGTGATGTATTCATTCTCTTCAGAAGGTACTGCTCAAAAGACAAAAAGGCAAGCCCACTCTAATTCTCATAGGCCTTGTTGGCCA
Source organism: Protopterus annectens (assembly GCF_019279795.1). Classification (NCBI taxonomy): domain Eukaryota; kingdom Metazoa; phylum Chordata; order Ceratodontiformes; family Protopteridae; genus Protopterus; species Protopterus annectens. The sequence continues at coordinate 25,395,382 of NC_056749.1, forward strand.
GGGAAACCATGGGATTCAGAGCTGATGATCCAGATCTTTCTTGCACAGTGGCCATTACCTGTATTCGTGTTCGTACAGACACAATGGCTAGCCAAGGCACTACTTCTCCACTTCATAAGTCAAAGGTTTGATCCTTACAACATTCTTTTTCCCCTCAAGTTCTAAAAATAAATCTTTCATTAGTAAGTAAAATATTTGTTTCCTAGACTGTCACAAGGAGTAAATCCTTTATGTTGTCTCTACCGCATGATTCTTAGACTACTTGAAACATGTATTTGATTCAGATTTAATTCATTTATTTAATTGTTAATTTGATCTTTTCATTAAAGTGAACTGATAAGCTTTTTCTCAAACTTCATGTTTCTGCAGTTTCTAGTGCAACCGTTTAAAGCTTTTCTGTAGGACATTGGTCATTTCAAATCATGTAAAGATATGTCTTCCATGAGATTTGAACTTCATGCTGAAGAAGCTCAAATTTCCTTAGTTTGAACTATAAGATGCATTGGATTTATTTTTTTTTGTTATTGCTATTACCTTTGGTAGTCAAATTGCAGAGTTACTAACTGTTGTAGAAAGAACCTTTCAGAATAACAGGATGTCTTTGAAGACAAATCCATTGTTCATGACAAAAGTTTTATAAGCATTTACTGTGAGTCAGCCTGTACAACTGGAAGTATGAAGGAAAAACACCTCCTGGTCTTGGTGGATATTCACAGACAAAACAAATATAGTAGGAGAATTACTACATTTAGAAACATTCATCAACTATGTTTCATTCATGAAAGGAAAGAAAGCATACCAGTTGGTAAATAGATACTGAGTAAACAACCCATCATATCGCCTTTTGCAACAACAAGCATCAGAACAAATTCAGAAACACATTAAGTACATTAAACATTCATAGTGATTCCAACAGACTGTCTTGGATTACACTACCAATTAAAAAAGTGAACAGACCGTGTCAACTTTCACAGTAAATCAAAAGGTAAGTATTTTCATGGGAGTTATGGGAGTCACCCACCACACCCTCATATCCTGTATCTCTAAATATACTAACTCCAAGAATTCTACAAGGTGGGGGCAAGGGGGCAGCTTCTTTATGTAAACAGTTCCGTAGTCTCAGAAGTACAGTGATTGTTTGAAAGAATCAGGATTTGACATCTGGGCATTAAATCACATTATGATTAAATTAATTTCATCAAAATCATAATTTAAGCATATTCTGTTAGGACAGCAGCTACATGAGTAACATTTCAGAAATGTTTTTACAATGTATTTTAGAAGCTACTACATGGACTACTGCACACACCTTCAGAAAACTGTTTAAGTTGGAAACATAGTAAAGGGCTACACATTTTTATTGCATTGCTTCAGAGGATCATGTAACTGTTCACCACTTTTAATATGGTTGTACTGCCTGAGAATCTACCCACGTTATAATTTGCCATTATAGCCACCCCCACTGAAGAAGGTAGTACAGTTGTGTGTGAAATGTTTATCATAACAGTAGATTTTCAAAGTGAGGCCAGTGTGGCAGTAACACTACCATCCTTCCCTCTTAAATTACATCGAGTTTTAATATAATTATTATATTCAGCTGCTTTGCAGTTACTGCTTAAAGAGTTCCATGGTAACATTTTTTATGCAAAGGATAATGATTTACTTCAGTCACATTTGGCTTTGGTGGTTTGAAGAACAGAAGCTTTGGCAGAAGAAACCATAAAGAAACATTGAGTGTATATGAGTGTCTTGGTTACCAACCAAGATTACATGGATTGCTGGCACAAACACATAGAGATGCAGGTACAATTGAAGGTATACGTCGTCTTAGAGATGTAGCTACAACTGAAGGTATACAACTTCTTAGAAATCCTGGTACAGCTGAAGTTATAGGTCATCTTAGAGATTCTGGTACAACTGATGGTACAGGTCATTTTAGAGATGAAGCTACAACTGAAGGTACAGGTTTTTTTAGAGATGTACTACAAGTGAAGGTACAGTTTTTTTTAGAGATGTACTCCAACTGAAGGTACAGGTCTTAGAGATGCTGGTACAACTGAAGGTACAGCTGTTCTTAAATATGTAGCTACAACTGATGGTATAGGTCTTCTTAGAAATGCTAGTACAACTGAAGGTACAGGTCTTCTTAGAGATGTAGCTACAACTGAATATATAGGTCTTCTTAGAGATGCAGCTACAACTGAAGTTACAGGTCTTCTTAGAGATATAGCTACAACTGATGGTACAGGTCCTTTAAGAGATTAAGCTACAACTGATGGAACAGATCTTCTTTGAGATGCTGGTACAACTGAAGGTACAGGTCTTCTTAGAGATAAAGCTACAACTGATAGTGCAGATCTTCTTAGAGATGTTTCCACAACTGAAGGTACAGGTCTTAGAGATGAAGCTGCAATTGAAGATACAGGTCTTTTCAGAGATGTAGCTACAACTGAAGGTACAGGTCTTAGAGATGCTGGTACAACTGAAGTTACAGCATTTCTTAGAGATGTAGCTACAACTGATGGTACAGGTCTTCTTAGAGATGTTTCCACAACTGAAGGTACAGGTCTTCTTAGGGATGTTTCCACAACTGAAGGTACAGGTCTTAGAGATGAAGCTGCAACTGAAGGTACAGGTCTTAGAGATGCTGGTACAACTGAAGGTACAGCATTTCTTAGAGATGTAGCTACAACTGATGGTACAGGTTGTGACGACTGCCAGCCTAGCTAGATAGAATTTTGTAGAAAATTTCTATGTCATTTTAAATATTAATCTAATCCACAGGCTTGGTTTTAGAAATTTAAGAAAACTAAATGTAAGAAAACTGTGTTATATGCTGAACTTCAAATATTTAACCACAGTGTACCCTGCTGGAAGAAAGCTGTTAAGTAAAGAAGTACCACTGTGTTTGATCTTAAACTCTAGAGACAGGATGTCTGGGCTAGCAAATTCAGTCTATTGTTTGAAGACAGATATAATTGATAGATTTTACATGTAAAGGTGCCTTTTATTGCTGTGGCTTCCTGGCCAGGTGCAGCTTACAAAGAAATGTAAATTTTGAGTTTCTGTTAGCCTGGGAACTAAAGGAGAATTGATATAAATGATGTAATCTGAAATGACTCAGCAGTAATGTGCATATCAATTTAAGACCATCTCAGACAGAAATATTTTAAACATTTTGGGTTTTGTCTGAAGCTGATAACTCACCAGCACTTTGCCTTGTAAGTAAAGTTATTTAGGACATAGTTTCTCTTAGAGTTAGATAAAAAATATAGCCAGATTAGCCTAGCTGTTTTCTATATTTATGTCAGACTATCCTACAATATTGTTTTAAGTTTCCTGTTATCTCTGAACTCTTGATTGGCACTCTTAGAGTTGGATAGAAATATAGCCAGATTAGCCTGTTTTCTATATTTATGTCAGACTATCCTACAATATTGTTTTAAAAGTTTCCTGTTATCTTGAGCTCTTGATTAGCACTGTGTTGAATTGATGAGATTTGTCTTGTGATTTTATTTATTATTAAATATTTTTAAACCTTTCAACTATGGCTGTTTTGTGTAGAGGTAATTTAAGCTCTTAGAGTAGATTGCATGTGTTTGGTGATACTGCCCAAGCCACTCCAATAGTCTTGCTGTTCAGCACACTTATTATTTGGATTACAGTAATATTACACAGTGAAATTGGTCACCCTTTGGGAAGGGCCTTATAGTAGCTGATAATAGTGGTTGGTGGCAGTTGGTACTACCTTATAGTCTGGGCAGAAAGGGGGCATAGCTGGAGAACCTGTGCTAGCCTTCGCCAGGAGTGTCTGTGCATTTGTATCTAAATCATTTCTTAAAGTGTGTGTGTGTGTCAGCTACATGGGCAGGGACACGAAGCACTGGTTGGACAGAAAGGGTGCTGGAGGTTTTAGCTTGATCACTAGGCTGAGATCTGGACCCTATAGCTGTGCCAGTGGGGAGTCTTATTGGGGATCTGGAGAGAAAGGGAGAAACCATCCCCAGACTGACTGTGATCTCTGTGTGCTCTTAAGGGAATTTGTACTTTACTGTGTGTGTACTTGTTATCCCCCCCAATGTGCATGCCCTTCACTGGTGCTAGTGGTGAGGATTGAGGCTCCTTTATTACTGGGCCAGTGCACGGGCATCACACAGGTCTTCTTAGAGATGTAGCCACAACTGATGGTACAGGTCTTAGAGATGCTGGTACAACTGAAGGTACAGGTCTTTTTAGAGATGTAGCTACAACTGATGGTATAGGTCTTAGAAATGCTAGTACAATTGAAGGTACAGGTCTTCTTAGAGATGTAGCTACAACTGATGGTACAGGTTTTCTTAAAGATGTAGCTATAACTGATGGTACAGGTCTTCTTAGAGATGCAGCTGCAACTGAAGGTGCATGTCTTCTTAGAGATGCAGCTACAAGTGAAGGTACAGGTCTTCTGAGAGATGCAGCTACAACTGATGGCACGGGTCTTCTCAACTGAAGGTACAGATCTTTTTAGAGATGTAGCTACAACTGATGGTACAGGTCTTAGAAATGCTAGTACAACTGAAGGTACAGGTCTTCTTAGAGATGTAGCTACAACTGATGGTACAGGTCTTCTTAGAGATGTAGCTACAACTGATGGTACAGGTCTTCTAAGAGATGTAGCTACAACTGATGGCACAGGTCTTCTTAGAGCTGCAGCTACAACTGAAGGTACAGGTCTTCTTAGAGATGCAGCTACAAGTGAAGGTACAGGTCTTCTGAGAGATGCAGCTACAACTGATGGCACGGGTCTTCTTAGAGATGCTGGTACAACTGATGGTACAGATCTTTTTAGAGATGCAGATACAACTGAAAGTACAGGTCTTAGAGATGTAGCTACAACTGATGTTACATGTCATCAGGGAGAAGTAGGTACAGCTGATAAAAACTCTGAGTGAGGAAGAAATGCAGGTAAGATAGATAACTCCAAATGCTTGGACTTACTGTTACAGTGACCTCTACTTGAATATCTGTTACAGTAAGTGTCTTACAGCTTATGTTCTGATGCTGTGCTGTTACAGCTGGTGTAGTGATGCACTCACCTTGTATTGCTTCTTGTTGCCAAGGGTCAGCAGGTCACTGTAAGCAGCTGGAAAATGTTAAACCAATATTTTATATTTAAAGTTCTTGATTATTCATTCAGCAATCCCAGTAGTTCATTTTGTTGTGCACTGTGTTTCCTTTTTACAGCATTCATGATTGGTGTTTGAAGCACCTTCCTGTCTGGTGCTGCCAACAAGTACCTGCTCCCAGGTGTGATCACGTTCAGTTCCCAGAGGTTGGTAATGCTTCACATTATCTTTTGCTTAGCTGTTCACCTCTTTAATTATATAATGTTGCATAATCATTGCATAACAGTGAGCTGAACTCAGTTTGTGCCATCATCCCAAACATGATACTAAATAACTGCAGAAAAGCTTGTGGCAGTTCCACTTATCAAGGCTCAATATTTTACAGGTTCATAGGTTCATACTAGGCTATCTGCCCTGGGGCAATTATAAGCCTAGCCCGATTCTGTATGGCTTACGCCACCCCTTGATTTGAGTATATTGTGCCCTTTTTAAGGTTTAGTTTATTGTGCCTCTGTCTAATAGTGACACGGGAGTAATCCCTGGGACAAACCTACGATCCCCCATCCACTTATCGAGATTCTTCTTGAAGAGATTCAGTGAGGTGCTCTGCCTCACATGAACTGGAATTCTATTCCAGAGCGAAGGGAGCCTCTGGGTTATGAACCTGTCCCTCCAGCAAGTTCTATTTATTTCTGTGCTGAGGTTCAAGTCCCTCGAGCATGTGGCTCTAAGGGATTTAGATTTACTGAGGTGGAGCATGTCCATTAATTCTGGATTTGACATAGCTTTGTATGTCAGGCATAGATCGCCTCGAAGTAGGCGGTATGCAACTGAGTAGAGCTGGAGTTTTTTTGACCGAGCAGCATATGGCATCTGTTTGAGACCCTTGATCCTCTTGGTGAGATACTTTTGGGGTCTTTCTAATTGCTGCAGGTGTCGGGTAAGGTACATCCCAAAAGGGCATTGTATTCTATGATGGGCCTGATGAGGGATGAATAAAGGGGCACGATTACCTCTCTTGATCTAGATGTGAAACCCTTCGTGATGAGGTGGGCTATGTAGAAGGTCTTTCTAACCACTTTGGCAATGTGGTTTTCAAAGGAGAGATTGCTATCAACTTGGGTCCCCAGGTCCCTAATAACTTTCTCTGTACTTAATGGGTTTCCGCCTATGTGGTAATTTATGGGCACATTGTTTTTGCCAAAGGGTATGAAGCATTTCTGTGGAAAATAATCATTACTATCATACTTGTAATCTTCAGAATAGTGTGTGAGTGACGCAGTGCATGTAGTATATGTTTGAGCTTTGGGTTACCTTGAGCGCTTATCATGTTTCCAGCTTTTGTCTCAACCTTACCACAATACATATTTATATATTTTATTTATGTTTTGTTTTGTTTTACAAGGATATCTAATGGGATCGTGGCCCATTTTCACTGGAGGCCTAGAATGAAAATCTCCAAATTTGTACAAAGGGGAATATATGCATATCTTTTTCCTACAGTGCATCAAGTATATACAGCACTTTCTATGATATTCCAAAATAACATTGTTAGTAAAGCAATGGACAGAATTCATACTTCCACAAAGTTACTTAAAATTCGGAAAACATTAGTTCAAATATAGCATTTGTTGCAGGAGCTATTCCGAGAGGAGTAGCTAGGCCATTTGGAGCCCACCCACCTCCACATACAAAGCAAAAAATATATATACATATAAATAATAATGCTCTGACAACAGCTTTTCACAAAAACATAGACAAGGAAGCTCAAAAGCATGTCCAAACAGGAAGTTTTACTGAAAGTGTAAAGCATTTTTCAGAGTTAATCATTTAACAGTCATGAATATGAACTGAAACACAGAAAAATGAGCTGTGGCTAAGACACAGACAGAAAAATCCTGACTCAAGGGAAAAGCAGCTAAAATATACATCCTGACCCTTAACAATATATCTATAATGTATACTGCACAAAAATGCTTAGTGTGCATTGTGACACCATTTGTACCCGACAGCTCCTTGTAACACATTTTAGTAGTCAGTGCTAGTTCAGTGACCCCTGGATCATCTGGACAGCAGTGCGTGGCTCCTTGTAACACATTTTAGTAGTCAGTGCTAGTTCAGTGACCCCTGGATCATCTACACAGCAGTGCGTGGTTTATTGTCTGCTAACAGCCCCAGTGGTATAATAAGATACTGGACACTTACACTGAGTGTCCAAACACAAACAAGGTAATGGTCAGTAGTACGTAGTCTCTGGACACGATTTCCAAAAATATACGCCACAAACACATCCAAAGAACTACTCAACGGCTGCATATAAAAACAGTAGATTCATTGGTGAGCGCTTTCGTGGTGTTGAAAAAACACTTCTTCAGACCTAATAACAACTATTCTACACTCTGCTTAAATAGCACTCAATCATTGACACGCCCAAACCTTTTCACATGTCATCATTCAGCTATGTGATAGTTACACTCACATTACCTAAAAGCAGCGTTATACTCAATAATCATATAAATATAGACAAAAAATAAACACAAAATAAAAATAAAAACTAAAAAACACATCATAATGAATACATATCCGATGTGCAACATCTTTAAAAACATACAGAAAATATAAAAAAAAAAAAAAAAGGTACCCCTTAAACCCATATTGAAGTCCAGACCGCTACATAGGTAAACATGATGTTTTGAACTCTTGCATATGACTATATATTGTTTAGGACAATAACATTCTGTTACGAATACAATGTTGCATTTTTTAGCAGGTTTGTCAGCATTGCTTATACAGGGAGTTCTGCCTTGATATATTTGTCCTTTTCTGCAGTGCACATTAATGATGTTAGCACAATGTCTTTTTTATATTTTCTGTATGTTTGGAAGGATGATTGCATTTTTAATTGAAGTTCATGGGGTGTGAGGGGGCAGGGCATATAAGGGTAGCATTGTCAGTGTATTTAGTTGTTGAACTGAGGTCATTTGTGAATAAGATGAAGAGGAGAGGGCCAAGTATAGACTCTTGGGGTACGCCAACAGAAGTGGGGAGAAGGGGGAGAGAGTATTTTGCCATTTGGTGACCTGCTGCCTATTGGAAAGATAACTGAGGAACCAAGACAGAGAGGGTGAGCTTATGCCATAGGTTGACAGGTTATTGAGTAGACGTTGGTGGGAAATGGTGTCAAAGGCTTTAGACAAGTCCAGAAAGATGGAGGAGACTGTCTGACCTTCATTTAGGAGCTGATGAATGGTGTTAGTAAATGAGATTATGGCAGTGGAAGTGCTGTGTTTGGGTTTGAAGCCATGCTGTGAATTGGATAAGAGATTGTTAGAGAGTAGATGGTTAAGGAGCTGTTTGTGGATGCATTTCTCTAAGATTTTTGCTAGGGGGAATGGAATGGCAATGGGGCAGAAGGTGGATATTTCTTTGGAAGCACACAAAAAAAGCTCAAGCCTTCACAAACAGGTGCTGGATTTATTTTTCAAACTGCAAGTGAGCACTTTCATTTCAAAAAGCATTTACAAGGAACTTTATCAATTACAAAAAAATGACTGCCTGGTTAAATATTTTTAAAGCATGACATCACTTCCTGAC